>NW_027284048.1:0-8832 GCF_046629955.1 Centroberyx affinis | reverse complement strand
CACACTAATAATCTGATCTTAACGTGATTAATGCAACACCCACACTGTAGCAATTGTCATTTAAACCCAGCTAACACTGCATTTCTACTCCATCTTTCATTCATACTGCATGAATAATCGATAATAAATATATCCCATCACATCTGAGATGGCCACCTCAGGACCCACAGATCACTCATACGCCAATATTTTAAATCTATGACCTGGTTTAAGAGGCACCATGGGGGTTCAGACAATACAATGTAGAACATCACAATACATTAAAACATTAAGAAGAAACTCCCCATTCATATTACTATTATTTTAACTTTAATTATCCATAGAAAGTCAACACCGTGCTTTACATTCACACTGTTCCACACAGTCACACTTGGAGCTGCCCAGTATAACCACAGTCTTCTATTGGTCACCACTGAGCTCTGTGTGTGTGTGTGTGTGTGTGTGTGTGTTTCAGTGTCTTGCTCAAAGGCACCTCGACAGTAGTTGTTGTGGGAGGGGAGAGTGTTACTCACTCACTTTCCTGACCAACAGTTTCAGAGCCGGTCTGGGGATTTGAATCGGCAACCTTCCGCTCACTAGCCTCCATTCCATATTCATATATATATATATATATCCATAATGCTTTTATTCATCCAATCTCCAATATTTCTCTCTCTCGCTTCCTTTCTCTCCCCTCTCCCTCCTTCATCCCTCTTTCATCACCCCCCCCTTCCTCCTCTCCACGTCTCCCTTCATTTTCCTCCTCGTCCAGTCTTTATTGAGCTGATCTAATCTGACCAATCAGGTGGGAGCAGGGCCCCTGTGCCCCTCCCCTCCCCTTCCCTTACCACCCCCCCCTTTGGCAACCTTGATTATGAACCTAATTCCACTGTTCACTGTGTGTGTGTGTGTGTGTGTGTATGACAGAGAGAGACTTTACTGTCTAAATTAATGCTAAATTCAATATGGCAGAGGGGGGAAGGGAGAATTGAGTGTGTGTGTGTGTATGGGAGTGTGTATGCATATAGGAAAGGAAAATATGGAAGTGTGTTCTCAGCAGTCTAAATGAGTTCTGCTTATGTTCATCAGTGCTTTTTTTTTATTGTTATTTTGGCATCGGATTCTATGTTTTTTGTCATTAAAAGACCTTTTCTGTTGAGGTGATGAATGTGTAAATGTATTTCTGGGTATAGTCCTGTGGTTTGTGTGTGTGTGTGTGTGTGTGTGTGAGTGTGTGTGTCTTTGTTTTAGTGGAACAGATGTAGTGGCAGACTTCAGGGTCTCTCCAGTCAAGGAGAAACATTTAACAGGCAGTCTGGCATCACGCACGCACACACACACACACACACACACACACACACACAAACCTTAAACACATAAACACACTTATGAATGTACGCACATACACACACAGACACATACACATTCACACACACACAAAAACACAAAAAGAAACGCATTGAATGTGCACACACACACACAGTACAGACACATGCACACATACATACTATACAGACATACACACACACATACATACACACACATATACATGTCCATCCTCCTAGATCATTCAGTATTTCCTCATGTTTAATAGTCAGGGGTTCTTAGCCCCCTCCCTCCACCCCCCAGTCATCTTTCTCTTCCTCCATCATCTCTCCCTCTTGTCTTTCTCCTCTTCCTCTGCGCTCCCAGACCTTCATTACAGAGTCCTGAAATGATAAAACTAGAGGGAACATTGTGATTCCTGCCCCGCTTGTCTGCTCTGCAGCGCACAGTGGAATCATAGTTCATTCATCAAGCCTTCCTCTGACAGATAACTGGCCGGGGGAGAGAGCAGCCCGGACTGTGTGCCATCTCTCCTTTCTCCCGGCCTTGTCGTCCGTCTGTGTCCGTCGACCACCTTTTTCTTTTGGATCAATCTATTTTTGGTTGCATTCCAAAGCGCTATACCGCACTGTATTTTCATTTTGGTGGAAGGGGGAGAAAAAAAAAAAAAAACGGTGACCTGATTTTCACGGCTCAGATATATCAACATATTCTGTCATCTAACGTGTTGCCATTTTTGCGCGCAAAGGTTTTTTAATTGGGTGATAACTGCAATAATACGGCGATAACTCACGCTGAGTTTCCTTTTCACACCAGCAGTCCTTCTGAGGGTGTCACATTTTTCAAGAGGTGGATATTTCAGGATGTCCTGTCGGCCAAGCGGTCCAGATTAGATGAAACTTTAATGATCCCGTGGGGAAACTGGGTCGCTGCAGCAGCAGAGAAGGATACAGAGAATAAATACAGAGTACTGAACATAATGCAACTAGCAATTACAACAAGAGAACATATTTTGAATAATGCAACAGATGGGTGAAAAACGCAGCGTCTTTGTTGACAGATTGTCAACAGACAGAAGTGTGAGTCACAAATATATATATATAGAAATGGGTGCAGATGTGCAAATATGCATTGTAAGTGCGTTATCAAAACTTTTTTGGCTTTGGCAGTTTCATTCTCTTTTGATGGACTGATGCTTTGTTTGCTCGACTGATGACCAGTATGTTGAGGTAGCCCACTGGTATGTTACCAATAATAAATCATATTTTTTTAATAAAGTAGTTTATTGTTTTGATTTTTTCAGCCACATATTCATTGGTAGTAGTAGTAGTAGTAGTAGTAGTAGTAGTAGTAGTGTTATCTGACATCGGTTGCCTATGCCAGTGGTTCTCAACGTGGGATCCGGGGACCACCAGGGGTCCTTGAGGGGATTCCACGGGGTCCCCAGCAAATTGATGAATTTCACCATTATTTTATTTACAAGAACTTACTCACTGTTATCTCTCTACCTACAAGACAGATAGTCATGGAATTCTGGATAAAATCATATCTGACAATAAAATTATTCTCAGATTTGGG
This sequence comes from Centroberyx affinis, assembly GCF_046629955.1. Lineage (NCBI taxonomy): Eukaryota > Metazoa > Chordata > Actinopteri > Beryciformes > Berycidae > Centroberyx > Centroberyx affinis. Next base: position 5,949 of record NW_027284048.1, on the reverse strand, counting down.
TCAGAGAGACAATATCTCATAATCGGGGGTCCGTGGCCCTAATGTGAACTAAATTAGGGGTCCTTGATATGAAAAAGGTAGAGAGTCACTGGCCTATACCAATGATATTTTTTGGCTAAAGGCCTAAAAGCGCATGTGTATACATTTAAGCAGCATAATTCTTTACAGAATACCAGTAGATTCTCTCACTTTCAGGCCGGGTTCTGTGGACTTGCCAAAAGAAATAACAGTCTGTCTCTATTAAAGGCCAGGTGCTCTGTTTTGTTGAGGTAAATAAAGGCCACTGCCATTATGGCCGTTTAACGGTATATACAGAAATTCTCCCAGTCTACCTGCTTTGTTGTGTGTTCCAAATCTGCCTGACGACCTTAACACATGCCTTCCCTTCCCTCTCCCCTTCCCATCATTCCTCTCACTCCTCTGTAAGCTACCTAATAAAGCAGAAAATGTCAGAGGCGCAATCTTAAAAAAAAAAAAAAAAAAAAAATGACATCTCCTTGTCTGGATTCCCTTCTCTTCTCATGTGTACACTGTGTTCTGTCAATTTCCTTTGTTCTTATTCTTCACCTTTATCCTCCTGTGAAATGCCACCCCTCCAATTACAACACCCCCCCCACTGCTGCTCATCTGTTTCCTCATCCCTCCTTCCTCCTCCTTCTCAAGGCCTCCCCCCTGTTTCCCCCTCTACCCCTCCCCCCTTTTTAATTCTTCCATTTTGCATCACTCTATCGCTCTCTTTGTTTGATCTGGCTATGGGGTTAGACTATTATTTGCACACGTCTGTGTGTGTGTGTGTTTTCTGTCATTTGCACACTTGATTATCATGTGAATTATTGATGAGGATGACCCCACATGCCTTCTCTTAAAGAATGTCATCACAATTTCCTCCTCTTATCAAAAACATATGCCATTTCGCTTCATCCAAAGTCCCAAATGGGAAATAAATAGGCAAAACCTCAGTAAGTTGAATTGACTTCTCTCTTTATTGCTTTAAAAATAAAAATCTTGACTTTTCCCTGATCTCATTGTTGGCGGCTAACCAGGCGAGCATTTCCCCTCGCTTTCTATCGGCTCTCTTTTATTGTTCCTGTAGATATCTCATCTCTCTCCGTACCGTATTGCCTCAGCCTCAGAAAAGCTTCTTGGAAGCCGGACCGTCTAGGGAGCCATTAGTTGAGAGACAGCGGAGTAGGAGGCTGAATCAACGCTATGAAAGTACATGAAAGTGCAGTGAGTGAGAACGGTCCATTATTGATGATGTCATTAGCTCCCAGTGCAGGCTTTCCCCAGTGAATCCAAACACAAACTTGTGGGGTAGAGCTTTTTGTCAGGCCGGACCTGAGGAAAAACCAAAATTGCTTGGAATTAAATTGCTTGGAACACAAACAACAACCAAATCTGAGCTGACCTGAGTCCATCGCATCCACTCAGGTCCTACTGGGTCATCTTGGATCCTGTTCCTGGTCTGTCAGATGGGACATTGGTTTGCTTGGTACAGCACAACTCTTCACTAGACGTTCGGGGGAAGTCAGGGTAGCACGCGAAAAATAGACCGCTAAAAATAAAACAGGGATAATAAAATAATAGAGAGAAATAATAGAGAGGAGAAAATAACGAGTTTGCGAGAAGCGGGGAAAAGAGCTATTCCTAGATCGTTATCGTGCTAGTGTTGTCATTTTTCGCGGTCCATTGCAATGTACAGTACCTGTCCTGGGTTCAGCTAGTGGTGTAGACTGAAAATAAAACATCCAGTGGTTATAGATTGCTAATCTCCACTGCATTTTGAAACACACCTGGTATGCTGACTGGTTTAGAAACATGCTTCCAGGAGATCCCTATACAACCACTTGTGTTGTATAATTCAGGAAATTCTGATACTTCTATCAGTCAACAGGGTTTGGAGTCATTGTGCCCTGGGTAAAAGCCACGGCAGGCTGTGGCATAGCTATCATGCTGTCCACTGCCGGAGACACTGTACTAATTACTCAGCACCAAAACCTGCTACAGATGTTGTATTGATGGAAGAATTAGGAACGCTAGACAAGGCGTTCGACCAAATCTCCGCAATTAAGAAATTCAGCCTGGCTTTACCGAGGCCATCGTGTCAATTAGAGTCCTGTCGGGACCTGTTGAGTCCTTTAAGACCATGGCCTTATCATCAAGCTAGTGGGACACTCAGGGGGACAGACACCTGTGCAAAACCACTACAGCCTTTGTTGAAATGGAATGAGATGTTTGCTGAGGCTTTGGATCAAAACGGTTTTGCTCTCTATAGTTTGCGATTTTGCACTTGGTATACAACATATAGGAAATAGACTGATCAGGTAAATTTGGGTGAAATCTCTGATCTCTTATTGCTGTCACTGACTAAATCCAATCATGAAGGGGAAACGGAGATGGAGAGCAGACAGCCAAACTTGGGATTTTTAAGCCTTAAAATTAAACATAGGTTGTGCAAAAGTGCTTTTTACTCAGATGCTTTTCACTGATGTGTAATGATGCTCTGTTTTCCATTAACTATAATTACTTGCATGAGGGAAACATTCACAATGCTGTGAAAAAGTCATTTTTTTCTGAAATTGAGCATACTTCTTCTACAAAGACTGGAAAATTTTGTAATTTATTCTCCTGCATATTCAACATTTATTAAGAACTTACAGAGACAGTGTACAGTACCGTTTACATGTGATTTAAAAGACCCTATGGATTGCTGGAGTGTCTGAAGATGCTGTAGAGCAAGTATAGCCCCCAATAACGGTATCAGCCTTCAAAAGCCCATATCAGTTGAACTCTAGTTTGCAGGCAGTAAGCTGTAACTAAACTAACCCTCTCTTCTCATTTGGTCTGGTGCATGTTCAGGAGCTGGCCGACCTCCGCCACATTCACAGCAAGCTGAAGAAGCAGTACCAGGAGAAGACGGCAGAGCTCGCCCACGCCAACCGGCGGGTGGAGAGCCACGAGTCCGAGGTCAAGAAGCTACGACTAAGGGTGGAGGAGCTGAAGAAAGAGCTGGGGCAGGCGGAGGACGAGGTAGGGACACACACACACACACACACACACACACACACACACACATACTCTTTGTATTTGCCATGCCGTTGTCAGTGTCAAGAGGCTCATTTAGTTCATTCAGTGAGAGAAATAAATGTGTGGAAACAGGCAGTAGTCTGACAGAAATGGTGTAGTGGAAAGTGAGGTCAGGGTGATGGTGGCAGATACATTTACCTTAAACTCTGACCCGGGTTCAATTCCCAACTCATGCCAAGAAGCTTCTACTTAGTTTTCATTTTTTAGCGAAAGTTTTTAGTTAACCATGACCTAAACTGTAGCCTAATCTTAACCAAACGTAACTGTTAGCAAACCTTTTCATGTGACAAACACATGAAAACGGTGTGTCCAATTCATGTTGTTGTGACATAATCTTTTCATGATGGAGGAATGAAATCGTAACATAATTTGTGTCCACAACACGTAATTTGCGTTTCATGAACTACATTGTCTTATCTCCAATCTTAATCCTACATTAGAGCCAAATCATAGCCCTCAAATGAAATATATGTGTGTGTGTGTGTGTGTGTGTGTGTGTGCGTGCGCGTCCAGCTGGATGAGTCCCACAACCAGACCAGGAAGCTGCAGAGGTCTCTGGATGAGCAGGTGGAGCAGACTGAGAACCTGCAGGTACAATTGGAACACTTACAGTCGAGGTAAGACACACACACACACACACACACACACACACACACACACACACTGTCTCTCTCAGATTCACACATGACTGCTGTAAATGGTCATATAAACATGCATGGGCATATACACACACTACGGCCAAGGGATTTTGAATTGAGCAGAAATGAACAGATTTCACATGAATGTGCCAATAAGCTTGTCGGTGGCTGCATTAAAGATATTTAACTTTAGCAGTAAAATATATTCTAACGTCAAATACCCCTCTTTTTCCTCTGCATGGCATTGTTGTAATTGTGGCTTATGTGCATTTGGTGTAAACATGCAATGCCCAGCTGCAGTACATAATCTCCAAATTGACCCAGGCAGCGCCAGCTAGTTGAGTGCTTTTCAAATGAAAAACAATATCTGTCAAACAGCCAGAGCTCTCAGTTCTAATGGAAACTATATTGTTCGTGGTAAGTGCACTGATCACTGCTTATCCAGGAACTCACCACCAGTTATTGAGGTTATTGCCTGAAAATGAACGAGGGAGCCATTGCTACAAAACCAAATGGACACCATTCAGTTAGCGCTGATGAATTACGGCCTCAAATTGAAAACGATGTCTGCCAGTGGAATATTTGAAGTCAATAGGAGTCTGTGAGCAGTGCAAGGTAAGGTGGCTTTACATAACGTGTCACAGCATGCTATGCATTCAACATCAGGAGGGTCAGAGAGAGATAGCAGGGAAATGATGGAGATGAGCCTACTACTACTGCTACGAGAAGAAGAAGAAGAAGAAGAAGAAGAAACAGAAACTTTCGTGCTTTACAGGAAGGCATACAAGACAAATAGCAAATCTATGAGTGGGAGATAAAAAAATAAGAAACACATTTTGAAAAGTGGTTGAAAATAAATGCATAAAATAAATACAAAACAGCAGATTAAAAAGATAAAAAACTACAAAAAGCAAGTCTGTAAAAATACATTTTTAAGAAGTGATACTGAATAAGAAACAGACTTATTTCCTCAGTCTATGGGGCCCTGATGGCAAAAACTGAATTACCTGTAGTGCAATATGACAGCTTGGCTATACTTTACTGACTAACTAGATTAGACCAGAATATTCTTCTCAAAACCCAAAAGGAAATGGGAATATCTTATATATATATATAAAAAAAAAATGTTATGCCAAATGTAAAAACTCCCACTTTAATTTGGTGTAGCATCAGTGGAGTGTGCTGATGCTGATGTATTTGTGGCAGAAAGTGTCGCTCTGGTACCTGCTGCCTCCCGCATGGCGGTTAATGGGCAAAACAGACTTTTCACACATTTGGAAGACAGAATATCATCTTTTATTTTTGTACTCAGAGCAAGAGTCACGCCTTGTTTAGAGGCAACACACACACACACACACTCCCAAACTCTCCCAGACAACCATGAAGACACTCTCAAAACACACCATGTTAGCTGTGTGTGTGTGTGTGTGTGTGTGTGTGTGTGTGTGTGTGTGTGTGTATGATGTGAAGCTGACAGGCTACTTGTAGCTGTCTCTGTCCCTCAGTTCTCCTACTGTTTAGAGATTAGCTCCCACTGCTCTGTGTGTTGTGTGTGTGTGTGTGCATGTGTGTGTATGTGTGTGCGTGTGTGTGTGTGTGTATTATTGCCTGTCACTCAGTTTAGCTCTCACACTCAGTCATCAGCTTTGCAACACATCCTCATTCCCTGCTCTCTGCCTCTCCTCTCTCTCTCCCTCTCCCTCTCCCTCTCCCTCTCTCTCTCTCTCTCTCTCTCTCTCTCTCCTCTCTCCCTCCCTTCTCTCCTCCTCCTCTCTCTCTCTCTCTCTCTCTCTCTCTCTCTCTCTCTCTCTCTCTCTCTCTCTCTCTCTCTCTCTCTCTCTCTCTCTCTCTCTCTCTCTCTCTCTCTCCCTCCCTCCCTCCCTCCCTCCCTCTTTATTCTCTCCACGTCGTCGCTCCGGCACCCGGCAGCCAATCGCAGGGCTCCCAGTCGCAGGTTACCGTAGTAACAGAGAGCTCTCTCATTGCTCCGCTACAAATCTGTGTGTGTGTGTGTGTGTGTGTGTGTGTGTGTAGCCAGTGTAGCTAAAGCTTTGCTTCATTCTAATATTTTTCATTCACTTTCTCAGAGACTCTTGATTCTGTGTGTGTGTGTGTGTGTGTGTGTGTGTGTAGGTGGGTGTCTTCTGCATGAAAATCATTGCGCATTTTTTTATATTGCGTGTTTTGTTTACTGTACTTGTTGATGCTTGTGTTAAAGCATGTA
>NW_027284047.1:17500-20479 GCF_046629955.1 Centroberyx affinis | reverse complement strand
TTGATTTTAGCTTCAGCTTCAAATGTATTTATCTTCTTCAAAATGCTGGATTCTTACAACAAGATGCAGTTTTCTACAATTTCCCAATAGTTTGGGGGCAATTTTAACAGAACAAGGGAATGAAAAAATTCAACTACTATTGGAGAACAATTGACATGGTTTTTATACTGTTGATGGTTCTCTAGGCGCAGCTGATTTTTTTCCAGAGTCCAATTGTGATAGATTTTTTTCCCATCAAAATAAACAAGTCGGCGTACAAACATGCATCAAAACACATACACATCACCGTGTTTAACCTGCAATTGTAGCGCTTCCCTTGGGCCAATCAGTGTTTATTTTTAACAGGACAGAACGCAGTGGTGAGATGCATCATTCCCACACATCTTGTAAAAATACAATCGGTGGGGTCTGAGATGTCTTACTCCACATATGGACAAATGAATGAATGATGCAGTGCCCCCCTTTTGGGCTAATAATGTAATTTTGAAGCTGCCAGAACACAGTGGTGAGATGCATCATTCCCCCAAGTTTTGTTAAAATCCGCTCTGTGGTTTCTGAATATCGCAAACTAACGAACAGACAGAGACCAATCCATAGTCTAAAGGCAGAATCACATGGAGAAAAAATAACAAGGCAAAAGAATAAAACTGATATGAGAAGCATCGGTTTGTCGTTCTTACCCTCGCAGCCTGAGTTCGTGACCTCGGCGAAGGGGTTGTCACAGATGTTGCACTGCCGACCGATCACGCCCGGCCTGCACTGGCACTGGCCGATCTCCGGGTCACATGACCGCGAGAAGGAGCCGACCGGGTAGCAGTCACACGGCAGGCAGGAGTCGCTGCCCCGCGGACGGTAGTGGAACTCCTGGACACACACACACACACACACACACACACAGAGATACAGTAATGCGTTCAGATTCGCAGTTGGACAAATGTAAAATGTCATGCCGCCAAGAATAGTGTAGATCAGTGGTTCTCAACGTGGGGTCCGGGGACCACCAGGGGTCCTTGTGGGGGTTCCAGGGGGTCCCCAGCAAATTGATGAATTGTTAAACTGCAGCATTATTTAATTTAGAAGCAGTTAACACAATTAGAGAATGTAGAAGAATGACTGTTTTGATCATAGTTTCTCTGTTATCTCTCTACCTACAATACAGACAGTCATGGGATTCTGGACAAAATCATATCTGACAATAGAAATATTCTCATATTTGGGTTTAAGAGACAAAATCTCATCAAATGGGGGTCCGTGGCCCTAATGTGGACTAAAGTAGGGGTCCATGATATGAAAAAGGTTGAGAATCACTGGTGTAGATGATTACACGGTATTAATAGGATTAAGGGAAAAATGTATACAAAGACACAAAAAGGGACAGGAATACAACAGAAATATGGACACAGGAAAAACAATCTGTCCATGGACATTCACATGAGCCAGAAACACAAAGGAGGCCAAATGCCACAATGCTACAATTTTTTTTATTTTAATTTTTTATTTTAACCTTTATTCATTCATAAAATGACGACTGTCTAAACCTCTGGGCTACCGCTGCCACCGTAACAGTAACAGATGTAGCGTGTGTATTGATATCAGCAGAGATCCCCTACGTGTATTATAAGTGTCATCTATTGGTATTAAGTGTGTGTGTGTGTGTGTGTGTGTGTGTGAGTGTGTGGCGTGTGCACGTCAGGCTTAGATCTGAGGTCAATACCAGAGATTATAGATTAGAGTCAAAAGATCAGATCAGTGTTAAAACGGGGTTAAACGTGTTGATCACACACAGATAACACACATAAATCCACACAGAATACAGAATAGATCAGCTAGTAATCACATCATGATATATCTATCAGCTGTGAGGATTATTGTACAGTGTGTGTGTGTGTGTGTATATGTGTGTACATGTATGTCCTTTCCATGCATATATGTTTTTTTCTGTGGTTTGCTTTCCTCATGCATGTTTGTCTTTTGCGTGTGCGTTTATAAATTTGTGTGTGTTTTTTTCTGTTGAAAGCCAGTAGGTGGGATGATCATCATATCATGGTGGGTGTATTTTGTGTGTCTGGATTAGTCTGTCAGATTATCAGACTGTCAGATGATTATGTCTGGGTAAAGCCAGAGCATATCTATACAGCGTTATGCCACAGAAATCAGCAGGTTCCTTATAGTCCTAATTGTATGAATAAGCAAAGGTTCAAGAGTCTTCCGTGGATTCTTTATTCAGACATGTCTGGAGAGAAAACCTTAAGCACACACACTTCAGTAGGCTGCAGGATATTCTCTGACAAAGGGTAGAAATGTCAGTTTCTTTATACACTTCAGTATGTATAGTAGCTTTGTTCATCCTTTTCTAAGAAATCAATATATGGCTAATGTAATATGCACGCTTCAAACTAGTCAAAACCAGTTCTACAATACACACTCACATAAAGTCTATTCTTACATGATTGTCTCTAACAATGAACACTGGTCTGAGGGCTAAACGTCTAATATCATGTGGAAGTCATACATGTACTCATGACAGCTGCATGACTTCTTCATGCGATCAGGACATGATCACACTGAATACTCCACAGTAAGATATATAGGACAAACACACAATATCATATTTTATTTCCTACAGTGGACAATCTCCATTCAACACTTGTCAACTCCAAACGCAAAAACAACACTTGAAAACTTGAAGAATTGAAACGTAATGGAAATCAGCCTGATAGCTCCTGCTGCATCCTGATAGAACAACTGCCAGACATCAAACACAAAGCCAGCAGGAGTTTCGTCTGATCTCGCTGAGCAACACAACTTAGTCGCAGGAACAAACAACTGAATCACTGGAGACTGAAACTTTCCTCGAGCAAGACGCCGAGGCTCTTCTCACTCACTGTCAGTCGCTCTGTCTGGATCAGAGCTAAATCTGCTCCCCAGTCTACATTCAACACCAAAGGAGACTGAGGTCCAGATTTACTTAGATTGCGT
>NW_027284047.1:0-7500 GCF_046629955.1 Centroberyx affinis | reverse complement strand
TGTACACTGTAAAACCGTAAAAGTGTAACCATTTGTCACCAAGCAACCAAAGTCACCGATTTAAAAAAAAGTACAATCACTTTCATCCAGAGCTACACTATCAATCATGCTGTAAGAACTGGTGTGACAGCTTCTTCAAACGGTGGATTTCTCATTTTTTTTAGACATAAAAACTCGCATATGTGTCAAACTCCCGTTCACTTATTGTTCTCTTCACAGTACGGATCTGATCAATAAGTGACGTTGCTGGGTGAGAAGTCATTTGTCAAAGAAGAACCGCTTCGCCCTGATTCAGCACCTCCTGAACCTGCCGTCTCCATCGCAACAGCAGAACGCTAGAAACTCATAAATCTCTCTCTCTCTCTCTCTCTCTCTCTCTCTTTCCCAGAGGGACGGAGCTTGATACAGCTGCACAACCCAACGCACCCAAAACAAAACACCCGACTGCGGCTGCTATCCCCCGAAAAATGCACTTATCTGACAAACTCCATCTGTGGAAATATTTATTTGGGACGTGTTTATTTGTTGTTGTTTTTTTTCATTTTAGTGTCTTGTAATGTTCCAGACTGATAAATGGTGCATTACTATAAGTGGTTGTGAAAGTTCCCGCTCCCTAAAACCCCCTGACCATATGCTTCCTGCATGCCGTCCTGTTGGTTTTTACACAGCTCAGGGAACTCCAGCAGACATAAATCAACATGGCTGTAATTTATCATATTAAATTCAATTTTTCACTGCAGCGAATTACCCTGTAGCAACTGGCAGCAACTGTCGTACACACACACAAACACACACAGAAACACACACAGAAACACACACACACACAGGCACTGGCACAGATACACTCACGCAGCCTCAGAAACACACAACCACAAAAACACACAGCAGCGAGGAGATGAGAGAACAGATGTCTCTGCGCCTTGTCATGCACAGCCTTGTCTGTCAGTGTGTGTGTGTGTGTGTGTGTGTGTGTGTGTGTGTGTGCATGTGTGTGTGTGTGTACGTGTGTGTTTTCTAGGATGCTGTAAGCGTTGCACAAAACAGAGGTGCTGTCAGTCGCATGAGAGACCCATTAAGCTAATTTCAGGACCAGGCCACAGCACACACACACACACTCTACACACACACACACACACACACACACACACACACACACACACACTGTACTCATCAGAGGGAGATGAAAGGGAATTATTCAGAGTGTACCTCTCTCTCTCTCTCTCTTTCTCTCTTTCTGCTCTTATGAAACTTTGATTTGTCTCCGAGCGACACTCATTGTATAACAGTCTCTATATTTAATGCTCATTGTGCTGATGAAAGATAATGCTAAGCTAATGAAGTGTGTGTGTGTGTGTGTGTGGGTGTGTGTGTGTGTGTGTGTGTGTGTGTGCACTTTTGCTCTAACTATGTGAGTGCATCTTAAGTTTGCACATACAAACTTACTGTGTGCGCGCATGTGTGTGTGTGTGTGTGTGTATCCATGCGTGAATGTGAGTATGCTCTTTGCGTATGTGTGTGTGTGTGTGTGTGTGTGTGTGTGTGTGTGTGTGTATTGTATGTTAATAAGTCAAGGTGTTTGCGTTAGCTGGCGGGCCGGTGCAGGATGCTACAGGGAGAGCATCGCCTCTCTGCTTCCTCTCCCATGCTGTCAGGCCCGAGGCTCTCTCACTCTAACACACCACATCCTCCACCCAACACACACACACACACACACACACACACACACACACACACACTCTCATGCTCTCATTTTCAAACTTTCCTTTGCTTAAAAACTTCTCTCCCACTCTCCTCTATGGTCTGAAGCTTAAAACTGGGGTACAGCAACCCGTCGTTTGGGTAAAACCTTAGCAGCTGTGAACCAGCAGGCAGGTTGGATCCACAGCTGTAGACTTTGGAATGGACTTGACTAAAGCTACAGTGTGCTTCCATCCACATGTCCAAATTAATTTTACAGCAACTTTTGGAAAAAATGTCAATTTGGCGTGTTTCTATCAGCAGGGTTGAAGTGAATAAATAGGCTTCGGGATTATCAACAAACAAAATCTTACAAGAACCGATTAGTATTGTACAAGTTGTTTTTGTTCTTTAGTGTAAGCTAATGTTACCTATATTTCATGCTTTCATCCAAAGACGTAAACAAAGAAATGCCCTTGGAAATATTGTACCAACTATTAGCCATACAACCATGATGGACAAATTACGATTTCAGAACCTCCAAAGTCATTGTTGTGCAATCAGATTGAACCGTTCATCGGGCCGATTATGCCAAGTCTACATAATTTTTTATTCGATATTTCAACATTTTTATCAGCCAAAAGTTTTCCGTATTCGAGTGAGGGTAAAATCTTTTTTTTGTGCAATTTTGGAGGAATTTGATCTAATTCAGGCATTTAACACTGAGCTTTTTTAACATCACAATTTGCAAAAGTATTTCTTAAAAAGACTTCTGAGCACTTGAATGGAAGCCACCAGCTCAGACACCGAGGGAAAGAAGCTTCAGGTTTGCTGCTGCAGCCGGGAAAAGACAAACAACTATAGCAAAGACCTCAGAATATATCAAACAAAGAAGAGATGCTTGAGAGAGAGACTGTCCAAGGAGACGCTCTCGACCAGTGTTTCCAAAGAAGTCAGTCAAGTCAGTCGCAAGTCAGTGAAGTAACAAACCAAATATCATGTCAGTGTTGCCGTCACTGAGGAGGACAGAGAGGTCAACCGGCCAAGAGAGGGAGAGAACCGGGAGCAAAAAGCTAGAACAAGACGATGAATAAGATGAATGAGGTGCTGCTGGGGGGAGAGAATGGGAAGACTTGATAACAGATTCGACTTAAAGGCTTAAAGGAACAGCTGAGAAGAAGCTAGAGAAAACGGAGGATATATTATTTATCATTATTACAGGGCTTTCTGAAGTAGGACTGGGCGATAATTCAATTGTATCGTTTATCGTCTTTCAGATATGTCTGAATTGATGATGACAAGCAAATTTTACTTAAAAACTCTCATAAAATGAGGTATGGTAGGAATATTATTTGAATATTTCTGTTTTGTTTGACATCACACCTAACATTACCATTCGGTTCAATGAGATGAATATTAATTTGATTATTTAATGTGATTTTGCATACATGAACCATATCGTGATATATATTGATATCGAGAAAAATCCTTATGATTATCGCGATCTTGATTTCAACCATATCGCCCAGCCCTATTCTGAAGTACTCAGTTCTGATTGGCCAGTGAACACTGGCCAGGTCTGTCATTTCTGAATAAGAGACAGCTGTTTCACATCTAATCATCTCTCTCCACAGTCGAGTCTAGTCCGTTTTGTTGATTTTCTATTCAAATTAACTATGAAGGCCTTATGCCAAAAAGACATTACTCATCGATTACTGCAGACAAACGCCGAGCTCACCTGGCTTCAGAAACATAGATGTTTTTTTCTAGCATTGCATTTAACACAAAACTTTTTGATTGCTGGTTAGAGGCTCAACATCGGTCTTACTGGATTTGCTTACGTTGCTATGGTTACAGTCCTGCTACAGTTTAGCCCGTGGATTGCTAACTGCAGACGTTTCCATGGTTGCAGTCCTGCTAGTTTTTAGCAGAAGCTTGTAAATTACTTTGGCTTGTAATAAAAACCTTGAATGAAACTTTGAATCAGTATTTCGTCTCAAATGATTAATGTATTTGGGAAAGAGCCATGTAACAAGAGGCTTCCTTCTTCCTTTTCTCATAAAACCACAAACCTTTCTACCCCACAAGTAAGGAATAATGTACAAGGAACCGGAATAATGAAAATCTGAACGGCATCCTGACAAACAAACCTGAAGAAGAGACTGGCATCGCTCTCTCTCTCTCTCTCTCTCTCTCTCTCTCTTTCTCACTCTCTTTCCCCCTATCTTTCTGTATCCTTCCCTCCAGCATTTTCTCTCTCCGTCCACCTCTGTGTACACCTCTCTCTCTCTCTCTGTTTTTGTTCATGTGGTTCTTTTTCTCCAAGTCTGCTATTCAATCTCTCCTCTCCTCTCTCCTTTAATCATAAGCATTCATGCATTCATCAGTCTCTCCTCTCTCTCTCTCTCTCTCACACACTCTCTCTCTCTCTCTCTACCTTAATCAAGAGAATTACAGCTGTCTCATCAGTGCCTGCTAATAGAGAGCTGAATAAATATCAACTATCATCCTTCATCCTCTCTTCTCTCTGATTTTCTATCTTTCTCCGCCTCTCCCTCTCCCTCTGGCTGTTTCCATGGTGTGTGTGTCTGTGTGTGTGTGTGTGTGTGTGTGTGTCTGTGTGTGTCATGATATTTTTCTCTCTCTTCTATGAGTTGTGTGTGTGTGTACATATGCCAGATATATATGGATCTATTCCCAAAAGTGTCATCCGTGTTCCCAGGCTGTTTGTCTTGTTTTACTTTCTCTGCTTCTCTCTCTCTCTCACTCTCTCTCTCTCTCTCTCCCTCTCTCTGTCTCTTCTTTCTTCTTGCCTCAAAACTTTGTGTTTATTTTACATTATTTCTCTCACTCCGCCTCCTCCCTCTCTCTTCATTAATCATTAACATTTTCAATCTCTCTGTTCCTCTTCTGCATCTTTTTCATCTTTCGACTCTCTTCTTTCTTTTCTCTTTCACTCTCTCTCCTTCTCCCTCTGCACCTTTCCCTAACTTTCTCTCTCTCTCCTTCTCTCTCTATCTCTACTTTTCTCCCTCCTTCCCCCTCTCACCGCCTCCTCTCCTTCTCTTTTAATCAGTTTTTCCTCCTCCACATTAATTCTGCCTCATTATATTCACCTGACTAAGGAGATTTTGGAGGTTCGCCTGCAGTCAGTCTCTTTCTCTCGGTCTCAGGTGGACAGGAACTCATTATGCTTTTCCAAATATCTGTTTAACCCAGTTACAGCATCGGCAGACACCTACGCAGATATGGCCACATTATAATTATTTCCTCTCTCTCTCTCTCTCTCTCTCTCTCTTTCTCTGTGTCGCTTTCTGGTCTCTTTCACGTTCTCCGCTTGCACTTTCTTTCTTTTCTCCATCGGCGTCTGAATGTGTAAAATATTAGGATCGAATTCCTGGTTTCTGGTTGGACAATATTGGCACTCATGCAAAATATTTCCAGCCTTAAATATCTTTCTTTAACTTGACCTACTTCATCTGCATCTTCCCTGCAAGACTGGAAGTGGATTTAACATGCAAAATAAATAAATATAATAACTTCTGCTATCATTTTTCCTGTGATTCCCCGCCTGGTCAGTCTATTTCATATTTCATGTTTTTATTGCCAAGGTAAAATCAACAAATACAAATATGCTAAGTTGCACAAGATTAGCCCACATTTCAAGTGTTTCAAGGCTTAAAACTTGATTAACTTCAGCTATATCTCCTCTGCATGAATTAGCTGTACTGAGAAGGCGAAATCAGAGAAGGAACATCGTTTTTTCCTGGATTCCCCTGGTCAGTCTGTTTCATATTTCATGTTTTTATTTCCAAGGTAAAATCAACAGATACAAATACGTTAAGTTGAGTTGCTAAGATTAGCACACATTTCAAGTGTTTCAAGGCTTAAAACTTAAAACAGTTTTTTCCTGGATTCCCCTGGTCAGTCTGGTTCATATTTCATGTTTTTATTGCCAAGGTAAAATAATAAAAATACAAATGAATAAATTGGACACATTTTTCTTTGTCTCTCTATCTCCCTCTGGCTTTCTCTTGCAAATATGTTTATACCAAGATTTTTTTCAGCTACAACTCTTTTTTTGAATTACGTATTTGGAGGATAAACTTAAGAAAAGGCTAAAAACACACACACACACACACACATACACACACACACACACATACACACTTACGCCACTATCATACACACACAGTCACTCGGCCAAAAGCAGCATCACATCCACTCAGTTCTGTTCAAAGTGAATCACAGGACAACATTTACATCACCGAACCAAAACACCAGCATCATCATCATCATCATCATCATCATCATCATCTCTCATCCACTCACCAGGCTCGCAGACGCAGGTGTGACGCTCCCATTCGTCGGAACAGCGGCTGTGGGCGGGGCAAGGGGAGGAGACGCAGGGGTTGCCGACGTTACAGCCGGTCTCCACCTTGACCGCTTTCGACGGGCGAGGGAGGGGCGGGGCGTCCGGCCTCACACCTAACCGAACACCCTGCAGAGAGAGAGAGAGAGAGAGAGAGAGAGAGAGAGAGAGAGGAGATAGGGAGAGAGAGAGAATTGAATTTGAAAAAACCTTTAGTAATTCAATGTCACTGACTCAATAACAGCAGCTGTTACAGCGCATCCATTAATATAAAAAAGAAACTAGCAACAAAACACCAGTGATAATAAATTCTCAGCTAAAAGCAAGAGCAAATAATAATTCATCATCCACCACAGGACAAATTACTTCATTATGGCACCACTGAAGAAGAAACATATCTCTATAACTCTTCATGGCTTTATGAAAACTCTGAAAGACTTTACCAGAGAAATGAACACAGGAACTGCTTCCTGAAAATTTAATTCATCATTCTTCAGTCCCTTCCATCCATCCATCTATCCATCCATCAATAAATATCAATAAATCCATCCACCCCTATTAGGCATCCATCCTTCCATCCATCCATCCATCCATCCATCAATAAATATCAATAAATCCATCCATCCATCGATCCTATATCCATCTATCCATCAATCCTATCATCATCCATCCATCCATCCATCCATCAATCCCTCGATCCTATCATCATCCATCCATTCATCCATCAATGCTTCTCTCTATCATCCACCCATTGATCCTGTCGTCCATCTACCATCCATCCATCCATCCATCCATCAATCCTCTGATCCCTCCATCCACCCCTCCTTCCCTTCCTCCCTCACTTCCTCCCCCTTCATCCATCCATCCATCCTCACCTGTATGCATCCTCTGATCCCGTTCTGCACTTCTCCAGATCCCAGCACTCCTCCCACATGCAGATGTTTCACCTTCAAACCGGAAATCTCATTCCCCACTATCACCGTTCCCTGATGGAGAGAGAGAGAGAGAGAGAGAGAGACAGAGAGGGATGAGAGGGGGAGGAGAGATTATTATTACTAATAGCTGGATGCATTCTGAATACCTAGGCAAAAATACAAAAGGAGCGTGTGGTAAAACGCCAATATTTGACCTCATATAAGCACTTTGTAATATATTTGATGAGAGAATATCATGAAAAATGTTTGAAGGCAGGGGGAGGAAGAGAAAGAAGGAGGGGGTGATGGTGGAATAATATCAGAAGAATGGAAAGATTATCGGCTAAGTATGTTTGTACAAAAACGGCTTGGTATTTCATTAGTTATTGAGAGTCTCTTGAAAGGGAAAGGGGCACAAATCAATGTTTTTCTGAAAATATAATTGATTTTTCCTTTAAATTGGCATTTGATGCCTTATGAAGATCATCAACTAGAGGTCATAGTTTATCCTCCTTCTTATTTACCACTATAGATTAC
>NW_027284046.1:15000-25969 GCF_046629955.1 Centroberyx affinis | reverse complement strand
CAATTTCCAAACCGCAGAATCTGCAATTAATTGGTTAAAGGTCCCATATGGTGTAAACAGGCTTCCCCTTGCCTCTGTGATGATAAAGGAGTTGGATGGTCTATCTAAACATGGTGAAAGTACCAAAACACACGGTCGCCAACTAAATCCACACAATCCATATTAGAAAAGCGAGCCTCTAAACGAGCCGTTTGGACTTTGCGTCACAAAGGTTCACTCATTATCATTTTTGTAAGAAATAATAGACTAACAAAGTGTTTTTTTTTCAAAGCGGTTGAGCGGTTGTCATTGTTTATTAACCGGAGAGTTTTCCCTACAGACATATCGTTAATATTAATGAGCCTTAAAGACACGGCGACAGAAAACAGCCTGTTCTTGGTAAGGCTCAGAGAGATGCTGGAACAGGAACGTGTAGAAATGGATTGAGAGTGTTTTTTTGGTGCATGACACCACACACACAGCTTTGAATGGACCTCAAGACATGAAATAAAACTCTGGACAGTGGAGAATATGGGACCTTTTAAGAGAGAGAGGTGACCAAACTTTCTGAACGAGGTGTTTTAGAGCTGCGGGTAATCTTTGGTCCATGAAGTGCAATATTGTTGAAAGTCTTTCATGAGACTCAAACCCAGTAAATCCTGCAGTCTGGCATCGACTTTTCTGTAAACAACTTTAAAGTTCTAAAAAATGTATGACAAGAAAAACTTGATGATATGAATCACAGTTTAAATCGCAATAATAATCTGTCAAATAATCGCAATTCAGTTTTTTTGTCAATATATTTCAGCTCTTCTCGCTTCTCCCTCTCTTCCTGTTTCTCTCGTTTACTCCATCACTCTATTCTATTCTTTTCTATTCTCTTTTCTTTCATTTATCTCTCCCTGTTTCTTGTTTCTTTCTCTTTTTCTAGTCTCTCGCCCTCTTTCCTACCCTCTCTCCCTCTCTTTCAGTCTTCCTTCAGTAAATAAACTCTCTCTCTCTCCTCCCTTTCTCTGTCAGCCTTCTTGCCATCCTCATGATGTGTTTTTAATGTTTACTGTGTGTTAATTCCAGTGTTTACGGTGTGTTTTCTGGTGTTTAGTATGTGCGAGAAAGCGGCGTGGAGCAGAAGCAAATTTTCCATTTCCATTTTGTTGCACTTTATCCATCCTCTCCGCTCCTCTTTCTCTCTCGCTCTGATTTCCATATCCGTTTCTCACTTTCTCTCTGTCCTGCTCTTCCTTTCTGTTTTTCCATTTTGTCACGATTTTAGATTCCAAGATCAATAAATCGTAAGTATTTTGGCATATCGGCAATACTGACAACATTTGATATCACTTAAAACGCCTGTTGGAGGTGAAAATATCCACAATGTTGATATAAGGCACCATATGTCTAACAAGATAATCAATATTATGATTTTAGTAATATTGCAGCCCTTTGTGCATAACAATGCATTCCTGTCTTCTCTCTATATCCTCTTTTTCTCTTTCTCTATACTCCATTTTCTCTCTTTTCTTTCCCCTTTCTCCCTCTTGTTTTCTTCCATGCCTTCTTTCTCTCTCACCTTCTAATTTCCTCGCGACATAGGGCGACATAATTAATGCAATCGTTTATATATTCCCATTTTGGTCATCATCGAATATTGAAAACAGGCAAGATGTCAATGTGAGACGCCCAGAGTGCAGTAAAGTAATTTAGTGCCTCAGTTCATCAACACTACTCATTGCGATTAATAATTTTGATTAGAAAATCTAGCAAAATAATCAGGATTACAATTTTGGCCATAGTCATCCAGCCTGCATTCTCTCTCTCTCTCTCTCTCTCTCTCTCTCTCTCTCTCTCTCTCTCTCTCTCTCTCTCTCTCTCTCTCTCTCTCTCTCTCTCTCTCTCTCTCTCATGATTTTAGTGACACATCAGCAGTTGGGGCTATACGATTATTTTGTTAAATATTGTGATCACAGTTAATAATCAGGATTATTTATCTCAGTGTCAGGAATCAACATTTTGCACTTGATCGTATATTTAATCTTTTTTCAGTGCAGTATTTCTCAAAGTAGCAGCAGCTAGAAAGTCTTACTCTGATTGCGTCCTTATTTACAAATTTGAAAATAAACACTGTCTTCTAACTCTATTAATTTGTGGCGCGGCTCCGACCCTTAAGGCAAGCTTTGCACAGAATCTGTCCTTGTTTGTCGTTTCAAACCACAGAGCAAAATGACAAACCGTGCTCCATGGTGACTGATGGTTTTCCTCGACTCTTTTCCACTCCTCACTACGTTTTTCCAAAGATCCTCGATGTAAAGTTTCTCTGCTGTTTCTCCATCTGAACTTTAGTTTTGGTCACATGGCGCATGTTGAACGTTCAAAGGCTGTGATTGGTCACACATAGGGGAAGAGCTTGATTTACCACACCAGGACTTTATAACAAACACTTTGGTATCACCGAATTGCATGAATATTAGTTGTGGAAACATAAAATCATGATTTATGATTATCTACGATTGATTGTGCCGCAGAAAAACAGGTACAGCCCCAAAAGACACACACACACACCACAGTTAAACAGATTAATAAATTGTAGAGTTATGAAAAGCAATGCTAAATAAATTGATTGATTGATTGTTTTGAGTCATTTCTGACCCCCATGTCTTGGGAGCATAAAAGCTAAAAGTTACTTAAGTAATTTTAGTTGTATTGAAGTATTTAATTTCTTTTAGAATGCCAGTTGTGGTTCAAAAAAGTCAAGATGTTCATTCAGCTCCAAATAATTGAAGTATAATTATAATTGTATAAGTGCAGTAATATAATTTTCCTCAAATCAACAAGACTAATAATTTTAATTGATGACTGTAGTCACCAGATCCTACATTCCTGCCCTCTCTCTCACCCGTCTCCATCTCCCCTCTCCTCTCTTTCATTACTCTGTTTCCTCTTGTTTCCTCTCTCTCTCTCTCTCTCTCTCTCTCTCTCTCTCTCTCTCTCTCTCTCTCTCTCTCTCTCTCTCTCTCTCATCCCCTCTTCTCTCTCTTTCCCTCTCTCTCCATCTCCTCTCTTTGAACCCCATTACCCCTGTTACCTAAGGCAGCCTCTGTGGAGTGGGCGGGGCTTGATGACATCACGCTCACTCGGGAGTCAGTTGGCCGGGGCAGAGGAGGGGAGGGGGAAGGGACTGAGAGAGGGAGGGACGTGGGAGGGGGGGGGGGTCTCCTACACACGGCAGGCAGCGGCAGCTTTCAGCGACTCATTGTTTTGTAATTGTCCCAATGGCCTTCTGTCCCCCCACCGCTCTTGTACGGCAGTAAAGCTGCAAGACAAGGCTGTAGCTGGACACACACACACACACTCTCACACACTGACGGGGACAGTTTGGGGAGTGTGTTGGCAGTATGGAGGAGGCACATACACAAGCTGTGTAGGTAGATGGAGTGAGTTTAAAGACTGGAAGAGCAAGAGAGAGGCATGGAGAGCTAGAACAAAAAAACTCAAGCACATGACATGGGTGAGTAGCTGAAATTTTGGTCTGAGTGAGTGTGTGTGTGTGTGTCTTCCCACACACACACACAGCTGTCTGTTTCTGTTTCTTTTGTGTCTGTCCATTAATCCCAGTCTGTCTCGTTATCTGTGTGTGTGTGTGTGTGTGTGTGTGAGCTGACACGGGGGGGGGGGGAGGACTTCTATCACACTGACCTACATGTGGTTCAGTGCCAAGTCTGTGGCCGGGCCACTTAGGCAGAGCCGGAGCACACACAGAGAGTTTCATAAGGCGTGTTATGAAATGAAATGGATGCAGGAGAGTTTGTCCTTGTCCTTCCTGAACTCTCTCTCTCTCTCTCTCTCTCTCTCTCTCTCTCTCTCTCTCTCTCTCTCCTCTCTCTCTCTCTCTCTCTCTCTCTCTCAGTTCTCAAGGACTTTATTAAGTTGTTTTATTCAGATGAAACTTGATGTTCTGGGTGTCTTGTGGGTGTTTTGTCTTCTGTGGGGTTTTTTTTTTAAGAATCGGCATAAAAACTTAGGAACACTTACATTGTTGTATCTAGATCAAGTTGAATTTTTGTTTTATCTGTGTTTTTTTCCAGTTGAAATCAGCTTGGCAAATAAAAGTGTCTTTCAGTCTTGCCGTAAAGAACCATTTGACCCAGCTTTAAGTGTTTCCTAGCAGTTTTCATAACAGCAGGCTAACTGGGGCCTTCAGCTCCGTGAGACACTGTGGTAAATTGAATTACTTTTTCTACACAGTGTGTGTTAACAGCTACACGTATTAGTTTGAAATGTGTTGTAAAGTGACTGTAAGTGTGTTGAAAAGTAAAAGAAATACAAGGATATGTTGAAAATTTACGTTTTTGGTTTTTTTTACTCCTTTTTAGAGTGTAGTCTGAAGCTAAAGGTAATTTTATCGGGTCTGAACAGCAGGTTTTAAAGTGACACTGAACAAATTTTAGCTCATTCTAACGATCACACCATTCACTTATTTACAATTTCTGCCCTCAACAAAATGACAAAAATGTTATGTTCTTGTATTTCTATGTCAAAATTTCATTATTTTTACTTCCTGGGAAACAGAAAATGTTTAGTGATGACATCATCGTGTACCAGGAGGCGTAAATAAGAACTCCAATCAATAAAACCATCACAGACACTTTAATAATCCCTCCCTGCGTTATGTCCCGCCCCAACATCCTGTTTCAACAGGAAATACATCACATGAAGGAAGCCAGATGCTCTCAGAATGCTGATTCATTGTGACTTTAACTGTGTAACTGTTATTGAACTGGTTTCCTGAGTTGTAGGTGTTGGTATTATACTGTATGTATAGAGGGGGGAGGGGGGAGGGGGGAGGGGGAGGGGTTTGTTTTTTTAGCAGCAAGTGCAAAAAACAAGACAGATTTTTCATCTCAGTGGGAGTACCTTGTTACATAAAGGTTAAATAATATAAATAAGTGTTGCCTACACATTCTTTAATGGTTTTCACTGCACTTTTGCCTTTTTAACTGTGTGAAAATGTGTTGTTTCCTTCATTATGGCAGATTCAAAGTCTTGGAAATGTTAGAACATGCAGGGATTTATTTTTTATATACATCCAGATGGAAGAAGTGTGTGTGTGTGTGTGTGTGTGTGTGTGTGTGTGTGTGTGTGTGGTGTGTGTGTGTGTGTGTGTGTGACTTTTCAGACTGGCTGTGAACAGTTGAGGTAGTTGGGAGTCAGTCGGTGTGTTTTCGGAGACCCACATCCAGCTGACACACATTTCTCCTCCCTGTCCTTCACACACACTTTATGTTTGGGCCAAGTGTGCTTCAGCCCTGACATATGTGTGTGTGAGTGTTTGTGTGTGTGTGTGTGTGTGTGTGAGGTCATATTTCTTTACAAAGCACTTTAAACATTCTTCAAGTGTTTTTTTATTGAGCGACAAATGAGCTGTTTCATTGCTTCTGTGTGTGTGAAGTCAAATTTCCTTACAAAGTACTTTGAACCTTCTTCCAGTGGCTTTAACAGAGCTACAAATGACATGTAAACAGACAAGTGAGCATGTGGGTGTGTGTGTGTGTGTGTGTATAGTTGCATATATTTCTTTGTGTGTGTTGTGTGTGTGTGCAGTCAAATATCTTTACAAAGCGCTTTTAACATTCTCAAGTGTTTTTACAGAGTGATGAATTGCATATAAACATTGTGTGTGTGTGTGTATCTGCATGTATTTCTATGCCCTTGTGTGGTGTGTGTGTGTGTGTGTGGTGTGTGTGTGTGTGTGTGTGTGGTAAAGTCAAATTTCTTTACAAAGTGCTTTTAACATTCTCCAAGTGGTTTTTACAGAGCAACAAATGACATACAAGTGGATAAAGTGTGTGTGTGCCTGTATGTATTACTCTGCCTGTGTGTGTGTGTGTGTGTGTGTGTGTGTGTGAGAGAGTGTGAAGTCAAATGTCTCTCCACAGCAGTTTTAACATTCTTGAAGTGTTTTTTTACTGAGCAACAAACGCACATAAACACCCAGTGTGGGTGTGTATGTGTTTGCATACTTGCATGTATCCCTGTGCCTCTGTGTGTGTGTGTGTGTGTGTTATATGTGTGTGTGTCATGAAGCAGGGTTCTTCCAGCCGTCCGTGGCAGTCCCCCCTCAGCGGGGCCCCGGCTCCAGCGTGAGGGGTTATGTAAGTTTTTCAGCTGCCAACCCTCCTGCCTGCCTCTGCCTCACATTCACATTGTTATTGACTGGAGCAGAGCAGCACCAGCCAGCCAGCCAGTCAGTGAGCCAGTCAGTGAGTCAGTCAGTTACTAAGGCAGTAGAATAAAACCCACATCACACCAAGGGAGGGAGATAGGAGGAGATATAGCCCTCCTTTTCTTTTCTTTTTTTCTCTTTTTTGAGGCTCTTTAAACGCTTGTTTCCCAAAAAAGAGGAGCCAGTTTAGAGAGTTGGACGGCGAGCTGGAGACAAAAACAAGTGAGTGAGAAATAAAGAAAATAAAAGAGAAGAAAGTTGAAAGTTGGAGAGATAGAAGAAGAGGAGGAGAAGAAGAAGAAGAAGAAAGAAAGCAAAAGAAGGGGGGGACAGCAGCTCTTCTCTTCTTTTCTGAGCACCTTTCCGCTCGGTAACCATGCTGCTCCTGGACGAAACGGAGTCCTTCGCAGGTAGGTGACATCATCA
Source organism: Centroberyx affinis (assembly GCF_046629955.1). NCBI lineage: Eukaryota > Metazoa > Chordata > Actinopteri > Beryciformes > Berycidae > Centroberyx > Centroberyx affinis. Next base: position 19,347 of record NW_027284046.1, on the reverse strand, counting down.
TCGCCCCTGACCCCCTTGGGGGTTTGGGGTTCGGTACGGCGACCTCTGACCTTAAGGAGAACCGGGGGGGGGGGGGTAGAAAGGGAAGAAAAGATGGGAGACGGATGGGAGGAAGTCAAGAGGGAGTCAAGAGGGGCTGTGGGTCAGTTTTTCATAGAGGGGAGAAGAGAGGGGGAAAAAAGCATTGATGTGTCCTATGGGTCGATGCTTTGTGAACAGCAAGAAACGGCACATCGATCGGTTTCATTGAACGCTGCTCAGATTCTCATCGGTTCATCATCTGTTCTGATAGTGAACGCCGCTCCTTGGCTGCACAGTATAGCCCGTCGCCTCTCAGCTGCATCCTGCTTCGGTTTGACCCAGAAAAAAAAAGAAGCCGGCATGAATGAAAGATGAATGAAAGGAAAAAGTGGATTGTGGGGGGGGAAAAAAAGAGAGGATTGACTGAGAAAGGAAGCATTAAAGAAAACCATGAATGTTGTGTTTCCAAGTGTTGGGAAAAGTCTAGAATGTGCAGCGGCATTTTTGACTGACACCTGTGAAGTTACTTAACGTCGTTGTGTAACGCCGGATCCATACCTGCTTATGCATGCACAGCCTGTCCCACTCCTTTCTCTCCCTCTTTCTCTTCATCTTTACCCTCCTTTTTTTTATCCATGCTCCACATTTCTCCCTCTCTCTCTTTCCTCTCTCTGCCTTTTATTCATTCTATTTTGTCTCTTTTATTTTATCGATCCGGCTTCCACCTTTCGACCGGTCTCTCCCACTCATGTTTTCATCTTGTGCATGGGGGGGGGCCCGGCTCCCATTGGCTGTTTCTACGGTTACCTAAACCAATGCCGGGGCGTGATTGGTGGGTTTGCGGTGGGACCGGGCCATGCTTGGAAGCGGGGGTCTGTCTCGCGGAGCATGTGGAGGGCAGGACCGGCATATGGTTCATCAGACCAGTGGGTTAGCGGGGGGGGAAATGTTGGGGGGAGGGAGGGAGGGAGGGAGCGCTGCCTCAGTTTGCAGCTTTTAGGGAAAGATGGCAGCACATATATAGAGTTTAAATGTCCGAAATGCTTAATATTCTTAGAAAATCCACTCAGCAAAGGGCATGGCACTCAGAAACAGTTCAAATCAGTGATGTAGTTATAAACGTAAAGGCGGGTAAACGATATGATCTCTAGATGATGATGATTATGCGGCAAACAATGACCAATATGACCAAAAATCTGTTATATTTTCAGAAAAGTGCTTATGCTTTCCTCAAATGACCCAATATGTATATAAATTGCATACGTTTGTTACTCCTTTCTATGATGTGTGTCATGAATTTATGTCCTTAAGGTTCATGTCAGCCAGGAGAAAGGTAGACAAACTGTTTACCTCAAATAAAAATGTAGATAATGTGGATAGGTGGGTTTGCCCTTCCATTACATCACAGGTTGAAATAGTTTTTTTTTTTCTGACACCTGTTCATCAATCAGCATTTGAAGACCTTATGACCAAAATGTTATGTAAGCAAAAAGTCTGCAGATGTTCAGTATCTCTTGAAATATGGTGCATCCAGTCCGTAAAGCAAAGATTTTGACCGACTCACCTATAAGAAAGTGCGATTTGTTGTGATTTTGGTCAGATTGGGGTATCTCATTCTGAAGCAATACTCTTCACATGTGTGCTTGCATTGATATGAGAGAAAGAGGGAATGTGCCAATGTGAATATTTTGTTGTCCCAGGGTAAATCCCAGGCTTTTTAGAGTTCATTTATCCCTCAGCCAAATGCAACGTGAGGCAGACATTTGTTCAGCATTTGAAGAGCTCATTTCCAATTTGCTGTATAAACAAAAATTCATGACCTTAAATTAAGCGATCAGTGTCTCTAAAACACAAAGCATCCAGTCCATAAACGTGTCAAAAGTGCCATCATTTGTGTTAGTTTTGTGCCTCCTCCACCCCTCTGTCTGCTCCCTCTCTCTCTCTCTCTCTCTCTCTCTCTCTCTCTCCCTCTGTCTTGACACCATGTGGAAAAGCCTTCAGAGGTTTTCCTTTTATGAAGACAAACTAATCTCTGCATGCTCATCATGCTTCAGATTGCTTTGGCTCTCTGGCTCGGTGTGAAAGTGACACTACATGCCTTGTCATCTTTCCCCAGACGGCCTGTCGAATGGCGATAAAGCGTAAAAGAACACGGTGTTCCCTCTCACATCCATCCTGTAGTTTCGGTTCTGTGTGTGTGTGCGTGTGGGAGGGTGTGTGTGTGTGTGTGTGTGTGTGTTGCAGTGTGTGCAATCTGTGTATCGGTGACTAACTGCTTACTGTCCAAGCTTCACACACAGAAACAAAGTATGACATTTGAGCGATCCGAGAGGGAAAAGCCCCACTGTGTTCATTCAGCTTTCTCAGAATGGCTCTGCTCTGTTCAGCCTAATTCTACAAATGTCCGTCTCTGTAATTAGGAACAACCTGTCCTGTCCTGTCCTGTCCTGTCCTGTCCTGTCCTGTCCTGTCCTGCCGGCCGAACACGTGTAGCTTTCATAACGCGGCGGGAGCGTTAGGAGGAGGATGTAGGCTTCACCGAGCCGGCCGGCCACATGGCTTTCATTCCACTTCCCTCTTGTCCTCCATCGCTCTTTGTTGTTCATCAGATCCCTTCTTCCTCATCTCATGTCAAATCTTATAGCGATTTCCCTTTGTTCCCCTTAAGAGTAAATTTCCTCCTTTTTTAAGTTCTCTTTTTTCAATCGTTTTTTTTTTTCTCCCCCATCTCGCCGCTGCACAATGCCTTTCACTTTCTCTCCCACACACCCTCCACCCTCATCCCTCATCCCTCCCCTCCTCTCTCCTCTTTCCTCTCTCTCTGCTTCTTTCTTTTTCTTTCTCTATTCTGCTCTCTCTCTCTCTCCTCTCTCCCCTCTCTCCCTGTCAGTCTTACAGCTGTTTTATCCCCCTAAAGTCTAGTTTTCATCCCTCATGTTCTTTGTCGCTCTTTTTTTTTCTTCCTCCTCTGCTACGCTGCGCTCTTTGTGCCGGCAGATGAGAAAACTCCTGTTCTCTCTCTCTCTCTCTCTCTCTCTCTCTCTCTCTCTCTCTCTCTCTCTCTCTCTCTCTCTCTCTCTCTCTGCATGGCACTATCACTCTACAGTGTTACATTACAGTGGTCTTGTGATCCGGGTGCGGACATCACCCTGCCCAGCCAGGACCAATCACATTATTACACATCGCAACCAAATACTTGATTACAACCAGCACCTTTTTAAAGCCTTAAAAAACATGTTTTTTGTGGAAAACTTGCATATTAATAAACCCATTTCCTTTGTGGTTATCTGTTTTATTTTCAAACTGTTGGTTGCACTTAATGGAAGTCGAAATGTAAAAAAAAAAAGGAACAAACTGTGACTGTGATGTTGCTCCAGTGGGACCAGACAGATTCCTGCAGGCTTATTGTGAAACAGATTTTAGTGGGAATTAGAGCTGAATAGTTAATAAAAAAAACAAAACGAAATCGCAATATGAATTTCTGCGATTTCCAAATCACTTAAGAGAGAGAGGGATCCAAAATGGAGAAAGGGGGGGGGGCTCTGAACAAGGTGTTTTTGGTGCTCCAGGTAATCTGGTTCATGAATCAAGTACAATATGAGTGAAAACCTTTTCATCAGACTCAAACAAAATCATTTTTCTTTAAACAAATTTAAAGTTCTAAAACATCTATGACAAGTAAAACTGGTGATGATATGAATCGCAGTTTAAATCACAGTATTCTGTCAAATAATCACAAGTAGATCTTTTGTCAGTATCTTTCAGCCCTAGTGAAAGTTTCTCTGTGTGATTTATCTCAGGCAAGTGAAGTCTGTGTCTTCTTTTAAATCACAGCTTAAAACATTCCCCTATATTAAGGCCTTTTCATAATGTTTTATTCCACTTCCCGGCTCTTTTCTTTTGTCTGTTTTACGATACTGTTTTGATCTGTTTATCTTTACTTTGTTTAACTGGTTCTTGCCTATGCTGCATCTCTTATTTGGTACTGTAAAGCACCTTTAACCCTGCCTTGTACTGTATTTCTATTATTCTTTATTGTAAAGCACTTTGTAACCTTGTTTCGAAAAGCGCTTTACAAATAGGTTTTATTATTTATTATATTACTATTATTTAAAGAGGGCAGATTTACAGTATAGTGGCTCTGCGTTGGTGTCGGTGTGAAGTTTTAGCGTTTTGGTTTTGTGTAGTCAGAGGTTGTTCAGAGGCTAAAAGTACACACAGTGTCCTGACTGACTGGCTGAGGAAGCTTTATGTAACAGGCTGAGGGATGATGGCTAGAAGTTTCCAGGCGTGTGTGTGTGTGTTTGTGTGTGTGTGTGTGTGTGT
>NW_027284046.1:2500-12500 GCF_046629955.1 Centroberyx affinis | reverse complement strand
CGTGTCTGTGTGTGCGTGTGCGTGTGTGTGTGGCAGCAGGGAGCAAACCAGGCCATCTTACTGTGTGCAGCAGCCTCTTACGGCGGTACGAGACTGAAAGAAAAGAAAAGAGAGAGAGAGAGAGAATAAGTTGGATCTTGACCTCTGAGCGTCTCTCCACAGCCGACTGACCCTCTTTTTTGACCCCATTACCTGCTGATATTTTCACACAAACAAAACACCGGGTTCAAACAGATACAGCTGATAAAATCAGATTAGCAGTTTTCTGACGTCTGCTTTGTGTGTGTGTGTGTGTGTGTGTGTGTGTGTGTGTGTGTGTGTGTGTGTGTGTTTTTTTTTAGATTAGATTCTACTTTGTTGATCCCCGCGGGGAAATTTTACCTTGTTGTTTTTACCTCCGCTAAGCAGTTTATGTTTGTTTGTCTCTCTGTCTGTCAGCAGGATTTCTCAAAAACGTTCTAAGCAGATTTCCATGAAATGTGGTGGAGAGACCGGCTTTGGGCCGAGGAGTGATCGGATTTTGGTGGTGATCCGGTTCTGGGATTTCTGCCATTGTTTTTTAGCTATTAAACTCACAGACACAGAGACTTGACTCTAAATCAGGAGCGGATGTTCGCAGGGTCAACAAATCAATTTAACTTCAAATTGAAGTGATTGGAATGATGTGTTTGGGTGTAGCAGCAAGTTGGAGAGTTGTTCAGGTTTGCCCTCTCAGAATAGCTTCTAGTTAAAGTCGGGTATAGCCAAACAACAAAAGTATGAACTCTCATGGGAAATATTTGCTCAGTGTTATTGCTCTCATTCTGTCTGTTGGAATCGAGAAAATCCTTCATTTTGTTCAAATTGAGCAAATCCTAAACACCGGTTTCTCATTTTTCACCTCGGTTTCTTTTGCCGTCTTTTTTTCCAAGTGCAAAAGAAAATAAAGTTCAGTAGAAACAGCTGTGTTCAGATGGATCGCAAATCATGTCACTGTCACTACTTTCGGGGGAAAAACAAATCTGTCAATATCATGCAGCTCCTTATAAAGTAGAAGTTCCCCCTAATTCCAGATATGAGTTTGTTCTGCGAGTGTATTTCTCAGTCATGCAGCCAGTCAGTTATGATGATTTTAACAACACAAAACCTGCAATATGAGAATCAAATCAAATCAAATCAAATCGCAGCACATCACCAAGTCAGTCGGCCTGTCAGTCGTCAGTCAGCTGTTGTTTCCAAAGCACAGACGGCGCCGCGTGACGTCAGCCAATCAGACTGCAGTATATCTGTCAGTCAGAGGGTGAGACGGCTGTAATTACTGCGTCTCTCCACCCTGTCGCTCTGAACGTCTCGAGTTTGGCTGAGTTTTATAATTGTACTTCAGCGGAAGGTGATTGTGTAACAAGAAGGACCCCGGTGGCCTAATGAGCACGCTCAGACACATCCCTGGACCAGAGAGGGAGGGAGGGAGAGAGAGAGAGAGAGAGAGAGAGAGAGAGAGCGAGAGAAAGGAAAAGAGATGGCAGGTAATTAGAGGAGAGGAGCGAGAAGTGAGGAGAGGAAGAGGCAGGTGAGCAGGAAGAAGAAGAAGAGGTGTGAACGAGAAAGGAGGAGAAACAAGAGGAGAGAGGAGCAGGGGCGAGTGGGAAGAGAGAGAGAGCAAGAGGGTACAAATGAGAGGTGCGTCTGCAAAGAGGCAGACAGGAAGAGGAAATTGGCGAGATGAAAAGGTGGGAGTGATGAGTACAGAGAAGAGTAGGAGCGGGTGATGACAGGGCGGAGGAAGAGAACGGAGACGAGGAGAGGAGAGGAAACGGATGAGACAGAGAGGCGAAAGATGGGAGAGGAAGATGGAGGACGAGGAGGAGGAGGAGGGGGAAGGAAAGGAAGCAGAGAAGGGGAGAGAATGGGTGAGATGAGAAAGTACTGAGGAGGAGGAGGAGGAGGAGAAGGAGATGGGAGCAAGAGGAAACTTTTGTTGAGATGGAAAGGTGAGAAAATGAGAAGTACAGGAAGGAGAGGAAAGGTGAGAAAATGAGAAGTACAGGAAGGAGAGAAAAGACTGAATTGCTGTCAGAAACTGTCATTCTGTTCCATTCCTATATCCAGTTTAGGAGCAGAGGGTCTCAGACATGTAAATGCATAAAAAAAAGAGAGAGAAAAGATAAGAGAAAGTGAACAAGAGAGAATACATTACATATTTCTATACATTTTATAATAGTAATAAGAGCAAGAACAGGTATTGGAATGTGTATATACTGTATATAGAATAAGTATTGAGTTGGAAATATAGATTTGGAAAAGAATAGCGATGAGATGCAGAGAGCGGAATAAGAAGTGTTGAATTGAAATTCAAACAGAATAGAAATACTGTTATCTTTTTTTATCATGTTTTTATGGATGAAGCCGAAGCAGCACTTTCCAGAATTAGAAGCCAAAGAATTTGTTTTCTTTGTTTTCTTTCCAAACCTTACTGCCAATACCGATAAAGGGATTACTGTTAAATCCAATAAATGCACACACTGCATATATAATAATAACTCAAGCAAACAATAATCACATGAAAGAACAACACAAAAATCTCGTTGGGGATATTGAGGCTTTCAGTTTGACATTCAAATCATAATAAAAAAGGTGCATTGCGGAAGTTTTTGTGTGTCCCGTAGCACAAAAAGGAATAAAGCTTCTGCTGCACTATCTCCACTGCAAATGTCATGTTTATTGACAAAATTGCTAAGCTTTTCAGTCAAAGACGTTTCATCAGATTGTGTCTTTCAAAATAATAACCATAATATATCAGCAGGGGGTTGATGGGATTGTTGAATACCGATAACAATTAGCTCGCCAGGCATGGAGATTTCTGGCTTTCTAATCTCAAATTTCAAGCCGGTACTCTTATTTTGGAAACGAAAATTCCCCACAACTTCAGCATTTCAGAAATATGCCCCCTTTTAAGTTTTCCAAAACATACCAGAACAGAATAGATATCTGTGTGTGGCTGATTCACTGTCTCCCATCCAGCTGCGGGTCCCGGGACGGCGGTTTGGGATGAAATGATTATATAAATCAATCCGGCGCTTTGTTACAGTGAATTCTGTATCCCTCCGTTTCCTGCCTACTTCCTGGAATCCCCCCCGTCCTGGTTGGATAACGAAACAGTTTGTCCTCTGTGTGGCCGGTGTGTGTGTGTGTGTGTGTGTGTGTGTGTGTGTGTGTGTGACGTGGAGGATTCTCCGCAGCATGTAGTAGTAAATACACATATCTAGCGTAATCTATAATCTTCTTACGTAGAGACAGACGAGGAGAGAGAGAGACAGACGGTTTTATTTTTTCTGTCCGTCTGTAGGTCAGTGGCTCACAGGGAAAAGAGAGGGAGAGCAGAGGAAGAAGGGAGAGAAAGTAGAAGAAGAGAGAGATTAAGAAATAGGTTTGTGTGTGAAAGTCGTTTTTGCAGAACTTTTTTTTCCTACTGAAGATGTTCTGCTGTTTTTTATGCACCAAATAAAGCGACAGACTTGTGGAGATGTTCCGATACCATTTTTTCCTTCCCGATACCGATTCCGATACCTGAACTTGAATGAACTGAATATATATATATATTATTATTATTTTTTAACAGCTGTATACTACTAACCCTGTATGGATGTGATATGATTGCTATCATTGTTGTATGACCTGGCTCAGGTTAAACCCTTTGTAAAACAGGAACAAATACATACAGAGAATGAATGCCATAGAACTTTATTATCTAGTTTGACAGCCAGTCATAACTTGAAAAGAACATAAATGAATAAATCTAGGAATAAATAACGATAACTTTAGAAAACTGATAAAGTGCAGCCACAATTTAGTAAAATAAAAGACATTTAAAATTTTAAATAGTACAGTGACAGTATATAAGTATAGATTTCCGGGAAAACGGCCGTTTTATCAGGGTGAAACTACTTTTAAAGTTGATTTTTTCCGGGGCTAATAAATTACGTGATATCGGATCGGTGCATAGACTCGCGTACTCGCCGATACCCGATCCAGCATTTTAGGCTGTATCGGAGGCATTTCCGATACTGGTATCGGTATCGAAACAACTCTACAGACTTGTTTGTGAAAATAACCAGAAAAGACAACGCACTCTCTCTCACACACACACACACACACACACACACACACACACACACACACACACACACATACACACACACAGAGCTGCATGCGCACAAACAGTGGTGCCTTAATTCAGGTTGTATAACAGGAGGGGTCAGAGAACAGAGTGTCAGTAGTCTGGTATGTAACACCACCGCTGTGTGTGTGTGTGTGTGTCCGTGTGTGTGTGTGTGTGTGTGTGTGTGTGTGTGTGTGTGTGCCACTCTCAATGTGGGTATGTAAGAAGCTGGAGTTGGTATGTAGGTCAAGCGTCAAGGACCTCACATTTCCTGTATGTGTGTGTGTGTGTGTGTGCATGTGAGTAAAGGAACTTGTATTAATTTCTCTCCCAGCTCTCTGGATTTATGATTTATGAATGCAGAGGCATCACACGCCGGTGTTGGATATCTCGTCAAATCTGCCAAAGTCTGGCCCCTGATGCTTTAACACCAGTGTTTGTCAAGCTGCGGGTCGTGACCCAAAACCGGGTCGCAGACGTGTGTTTGGTGGGTCCCTGGTTTGTTTCCCTGGTATGAAAGTGTTTAAGAACTTTTTGACTTGACCAGCGGCTGAAATTTACATTAAAAAAAAGGACAAAATGTGTAATTTCTGGTCCTATGCCTTTGTTTTAAGTTACAATAAATCCAATAAAATATCTTCAGAGTCTTCCCGACCCTCACATCACACCACACACAGTCAAAAAGTGGGATCGCCCTCAAAAACTGGACCAAAATGATCCTGTTTTGGGTTCATAGTGGCTCACAGTTTTCAGAAAGCTTGCAGAGGGAGGCAGGGCGCCACTCGTTCTGTCACAGTCCGACTCTCCATTCATTATTAATGGAGGAGCAGCTCCGGGAAATTGTTATTTGATGACGTTGCAGATTAAAATCTTGACTCATGTTTCAAGCTTGTGGACAGACTAATCTGTTGGAGAGAAGGTTTTTCTTCCAAAGTGCAACCGCTGGTCGCTGAGAAAAAAAAAAAAAAAAAAAAAAAACATCTATGATTTCTGGGTAAATCTAAAGCTGTATTTGTCACTGTTAGAAACCTTGTATCTCCAAAATGTCAACTTTTCAGAAGGAAGGAAGGAAAGCAGTGTTGTTTTAGCTTGACCACTATGCATTTTTGAGTTGGGGTTTGAAAGGGTTTGATTGGACGGAGGATGGCAGAGTTTTTTTCAACCCATAGAAGACAAATCAATCCTTCAGTCAAAGTGAAAACATGAAAATTGCCAAAAGTTACAAGGTTTTCACAATATGTTTTCTGTACTGTAGCTGTTTTATCGTAGAGGACATTGTGTTCTGTTGCTCCGTCTGTGGTTTTCGGACTCTTTCTCCACCTCTCTCTCTCTCTCTCTCTCTCTCTCTCTCTCTCTCTCTCTCTCTCTCTCTCTCTCTCTCTCTCTCTCTCTCTCCCTCTCTCCCTCTCTCCCTCTCTCTCTCAGCACCACAGGAGAATGAAACCCAGAGGCTACAGTTTTATGTTCTCTGCTTCCTCTTCCGCTCTTCATCACACACTGGTCCTCTGGAGGGCATGCCACCCTATCCGCCACTACACACACACACACACACACACACACACACAGTTTCTACCATCGTAGGGTTGCAGTGTTACGTTCGTCAGCGCAGTAAAGTAGGAGTTATATAAACACTTAACATACGTAGATCTGGTTATATAACCTTGTGGTTGCAGAAGGCATTTCCCCACTGTATCCCCCTCTGAGACACACACACACACACACACACACACACACACACACACACACACACACACACACACACGCTTACTCCACACACACACACACGCACACCAACCGTTGTGTTGTTGCCGGTGGCCTCGCAATCTATCAGCTACATATTTCTCAAGTACATGTTGTGTTGTTTTCGTGAGGAACAGCATGTCTGAGAGCATGCTCGGTGTTCCATTCCTGCGGTGTGTGTGTTTGTTTGTGTAGGTGTGTGTGTGTGTATGTGTGTGTGTGTATGTGTGTGTGCTGCACACCCAACGGGGGGTGGCCAAAAGAACAAATCAGTGTTGTAGAAAAATAGCAAAAAGCCACACAGTGTTCCTTCTACTGTGTGACACTTATTGACTGCTGATGATTTAACGTTTCACCAAGTCACTGTGTATTTGTGTGTGTGTGTGTTGATGTGTGTTTGTGTTGATGTGTGTTTGTGTGGGTGTGTGTTGACGTAGAAGTTTCACTTGGGTGCATTCTCACTTTCTTTCTCATTTTCTTATTTTCCTGCTTGCCTCTTCAATCTTTTGCTGTGTGTGTGTGTGTGTGTGTGTGTGTGTGAGTGTTACGGACGTCAAGGTTTCACTTGCGTTCATACTTCCTCTCTTAACTCATTTACTCGTGGTCACTAGCGGTCTTTTCTTTATTTATCCGTTCCCTCTTGCAGCTTCTCCCTTGTCCCTCGCAGCAGAATGTTTTAAGCGGAGGTCGGAGGCTTTTATGAGTTTTGATCCGGTCGCGTAGCAACGAGCGGTCAGATTCAGATCAAATGCCTCTTGTACATTATCTTGACACATTTTTCTGCGCGAGTAACTGTGATTTGAGGGTCACAAAATGCTAACTGGCTAACCAAGGCTAATGCTAATTTCTGCACTGTTAGCATTTTGTGACCCTCGATCAAATCACTTTTTTTTTATGCCTCTGAAACTGGCATTATGTTTTCCGGTTGTCCGTCCCATTCTCCTGAACGAGATATCTCACTTGGACTCAAGGATGAACTGATTAGAATTTGGTGGTCAAAGGTCAAGCTCACTGTGACCTCACAAAAGACACATAACTCAAGAATTCATACGTTAATTATGACAAAATTTCACACAAATAGGATGAAGTGATGACATTTTATATCCGAGAGTTCAAAGGTCAACTTCACTGTGACATCATAATGTTTTGCTTACCACTGTAGCTGAGAAAACGATCTTGGGTCATTCTACAAAAACGGTGGAAGTGCTGTCACTTACTTTTGCAGACACCAAAATCCTTTAAGTTGACCCAATAATCACATTAATTATATATGTTCAATAAATAAAGACTGTCCTTGCAATGATAAAACAAAGTTTATTGGCGGAGGCATACAACCACGAGGCGGTTATTTCTAGTTTATAGTTGCACAGTCTGACAACAGAAACAGAAAGATATGTCAGTGACAACACCTCCATTGTGTTATTCATTATGATGAAACACTGTTATGTTATACATTATGATGAAAGATAAGATAAGTGATCACACGCAGAGTTATGGGCGACAGAAAGTTGGCTTTTTAACTAGGTGAGAACGGAGCTATACCCTGCGGAAGTATGGCAGCCATGTTTGTCAGAAGGGTGTGTGTGTGTGTGTGTGTGTGTGTGTGTGTGTGTGTTGCGTGCTTCCTTGTATGTGTGTGTTTGGTGTGTACAAAAATCCTCTCGTCTTTTATTTTTCAACCTTTACCCCCCGAGAAAGTGATACGTTTTTTTTGTCTTCTCAACAAGTCAAATCTATAGCTTTGCCTTTCTGTGAGATATGTAAATACCACCAGCTTCATTCCTCCTTGTTAGTGATGGGTGTGATGATTGGTGGAGTGTGTGTGTGTGTGTGTGTGTGTGTGTGTGTGTGTGTGTGGGGCGCGTTGGCAGTCATGAGAGATGGATGTGAGGAATTTGAGCTGGGGGCGATGGGAGGAGGTGTTGAACTGGTGGGACGGAACGGGGGTGATGAGTGGGAAGTGGAGGTTTGGGGAAGTCGGGGGGGGGTTAACTTCAATCCCTGTATTGTGTTCTGCATTACATTATGTAACGACTGTGAGGTGTGTGTGTGTGTGTGTGTGTGTGTGTGGTGTCACGCAGCCAACAACTCCCCTTTTATCTGAGTGGCTATTTTGATTGGCAGGCTGCCACGCTTGTGTTGTAGTATCGTTTCCACGGTGCCCGAAACAAGTGTGTGTGTGTGTGTGTGTGTGTTTGATTTGTTAAGCACGATTCAAGAGAGGTTTTCGGTTTCCTGGGTCCTCAGTGGGGAGTATGGAACTTTTCATTAGTTATATAACACATTCAGTGTGTGTGTGTGTGTGTGTGTGTGTGTGTGTATATATATATATATATGTGTGTGTATGTTGTATAACCTGTCCCCACTGTCTGGTCATACTGCTGTGAGACTCTCCCCAAGGTGTGTGTCTGTATGTCGCCTGTATCTGTGTGACTGTATCTGTGTGTGTGTGTGTGTGTGTGTGTGTGTGTGTGTGACACTTAACAGCTTCCAAACTGCATCACTACATGGGTTCAAATCGCAGTTTAGCCTTTTCCTTCACATCTCTTCCAGTTTTTTTCTTGTCTTTCTTCTCTGTGAAGCTCAGTCTGTGCCTGTTGTGCAGCTGGAAGAAAAGGACAAGTCGATATTCACTATGCTGCTGTTTAGAGTGTGAAATTATTATTTTTTTTGTCTACTGCATACAATGGCAAGTTCACCAACGAAATTCCTTGAAGGTGGTTCCTTAAAGAAGTATTTTTCTTTTCTTTTTTTCAGAAAAGAAAAGAGTGATTGAATACAAGCTTGGCGTTCTGCCAAAGAGGCTGGTAAAAGAGACAGACCTCGACTGTTACATAAACCAGTGACATACATACCGATGCTGAATTGCCCACACTCTTATATAAAAACCAAAACTCTAAAGTAAAGAAACTACTTTAGATGCATCTTAATCAGCTTGGCAGTCTGCTGGAATTGCACGTATTAAACACCAGTAAAAAACATAAAAACCACCATCAGCCTGATGCTGCTGAAGTCGCTTTACTCCTTCAGCTATTCTGGCAACCAACCACCGCTCCTTATGGTCCTTATGTTTTCTGGAAAAAAAATTTAAAAAAAGTAAAGCTCACAGGTAAAATAATAAAAGTGGCAGTTAAATTTTAGATTCCATCAGTTACTATGGACAGTCTGTTCTTGTCACTGCATGCCTCTCTCTTTTCTGGGGCTGGGCGATATGGTTGAAATCAATATCATGATAATCATAAGGATTTTTCTCGATATCAATATATATCACGATATGGTTCATGTATGCAAAATCAAATTAATGTTCATCTCATTGAACCAAATGGTGATGTTAGGTGTGGTGCCAAACAAAACAGAAATATTCAAATAATATTCCTACCATACCTCATTTTAGGAGAATTTTTAAGTAAAATTTGCTTGTCATCATCAATTTAGACAGAAGAAATGTGTGTCACGATATTAAAATATCTTCATATCATCACGATATGATTCCACTGAAAGGCGATAAATGATAATATTGAATTATCGCCCAGCCCTACTCTTTTCCCTTACAAAATAACAAGTATGTATAATTTCAAAGAGTAACTGGTGCCAGGTGATGTCACCTTCTTTTAGGGAACAACAGCTGGCGACATCACCTGGCACCAAAGATCAGCCAATAGCAGATGGCCATTTCAGGAGCATGCTTTTTGCCAGGAGAAAACTGTCACGACTTCATCCTTAAGCCAAGGTGCATGAACAGAAAATAAGTAGAAAGGAAAATAAAAATCAGCTTTTATTGATGCAGTAAAAACCATTCATGTCAGACTTAACACAGATTTGAGGTTTAGTTATACTCTTTAAATGTTTACACGACATTTCAAATATTTGAAATGATTTTGAAATGATGGTGCTGCGTGGGTCTGTCTCATTGTTGCACAGATATGAGCGGAGACAATGTGGACATGGTCTGTGGATGTTAAACAAATAGAAAATCTAATTTAGTAATATATTTTATAACACAATGGTGCTCACAATGTCGATATCTGTCTCTCCCTGGAGAATAATCCCTGGACTTGTTGTCCTTGTGACCTGAGGAGAGGAAACAGCCCTGCTTCCCGGAATCTACATCTGAATGTGTGT
>NW_027284045.1:0-177301 GCF_046629955.1 Centroberyx affinis | reverse complement strand
GTGGCAACAACGCCGTGGGAAAATACATGAAATTGAAATGACAAACTATGAAATAAACATTTATATGTATTCCAGTGAAAAGCATAGTACTGTTCTTAGTGAGCCCACTGACGAAGTCCCTACTTATTGGGAAGTCTTCTATCAAAGCTGGTGCTTGAAAAGAACTAGGTATCTATTTTTCTAAACAAAAAAAGACACCGTCGACCTCAGAGAGATGGATTATGGCTTTAGAAGATGCCTGTCAGATGGACTGTAAATTGGCTTTCGAGCTGAATGAAACAACACGTGGTATGGATTGAATTACATTCAACGATAGGTCTGAAGCAGCAGAGAAAAAATAGGGACATGAGCCAAAAAAAATGAATATTGTTCAGTGATTCTCAACCTTTTTCATATCAAGGACCCCTAATTTAGGGCCACAGACCCCCATCTGAGAATATTTTTGTCAGATATGATTTTGTCCAGAATTCCATAACTATCTGTATTGCAGGTAGAGAGATAACAGTGAAACTATGATCAAAACAGTCATTCTTCTACATTCTCTAATTGTGTTCACTTCTTGTAATTGAAATAATGGTGAAGTTTAACGATTCATCAATTTGCTGGGGACCCCCTGGAACCCCACCAAGGACCCCTGGTGGTCCCCGGACCCCACGTTGAGAACCACTGGTCTATGGGAAGACCTTAACCTGAATTGACTCTGAGACATTTTGATCAGATTCCACGCAAGTATGCATGAATAGGGCTTATTATTATTAATAGTAGTAGTAGTAGTAGTAATGGAGAGTTTTAGTGTCCCATAATGGTCTAAATGCTGTTTCAGAGGCATTTCCACCCTGATAAGAATAAAATTCTAGGGGAAAACACTACTTAGAATGTTCTGGCATGCAGATATCAGCATCTTCAATCTAAAAAGTAGTGGTATGGGCCTTTAAAAACTCCATATCAGTTGAGCTTTGGTTCATCTAGCTGTTGTTGACCTGTCCTGTCCAGAAGTCAGAGCTCAGAGCCTCAGAGATAGCGTGTTCGGGCCTTAAGCCGTGAGCGTGAAGCTAAAACAACTTTCCCATCTAACCGCCAGTGTGCGGGTCAGCGGCCAGTGGCCCCTCTGGAATCCACTGGTCATATACTGGGAGGCCCTCAAGGTGAACCCGGCTGTTCATCCCAAATCCTAGCTCTCCCCCTTTGTCATCCCTCTACAGTGTAATAAGAGGAGATCTATGGATTGGTTTCTGTTCATTCATTTATCCCCCCAAAAGTCATTGTCCCATCATTGTCCCACCGAAATGAAATTAGGGGGGGGACAGTGGATTGGTCTCCCATTTGTTGGTTCATTTGTTTGTTCATCCATCCATCACACATGATACTATGTAGGGCTGAGCGATAATTCAATATTAGCGTTTATCGTCTTTCAGTGGAATCATATCGTGATGATATGAAGATATATAATAGCGTGACACACATTTCTGCTGTCTAAATTGATGATGACAAGCAAATTTTACTTAAAAACTCTCATAAAATGAGGTATGGTAGGAATATTATTTGATTATTCAGTTTTGTTTGACATTACCATTCGGTTCAATGAGATGAACATTCATTTGATTATTTAACGTGATTTTGCATACATGAACCATATTGTGATATATATTGATATCGAGAAAAATCCTTACGATTATCATGATATTGATTTCAACCAAGCCCTAATATTATGTCAGACTCCACTGATGAGATTTTCATGAAACTTGGGGGGGAATGATGCATCTCACCACTGTGCTCCATCAATTTCGAGATGACACTGATTGGCCCAACAGGGGGCGCTACATAATTTGTTTGTTTGCTCATTCGTTCGCATCACATGCAAAAAAATCCAGGTTTCGATGAAATCCCTCTCACCTCTTGGTTCCATATTTCTTTGTGGCCGGTGTTTTGCTTGGCGGATCGGGCAGTGTGTGGATTCGCGCTGGCTGGTATAATGGCGGGGGGCTTAGCGCTCAGGCGGGGCTACAGATGTTTAGACTAGCCAAACATCGGCCCAGGACTCTGCTCCCCACCATGTTGGTATTAGGGATCAGTCCGGGGCTGGACCTCTACCTGAAAAACCCAGAGCGGACCAGAGCTCGCTTCCCAGAAAATAACCTCGACTGTGTGATTACCTTACACGTGTTTGTATGTGTTGCCGATGGAAACGGGTGTGTGAGGTGTGTGTAGCCGGAGGATTTACCGTGTCTTCCTTCCTGCCACTGTTCATTATCATTAGACTGTGGAGACAGTGGGCTGGCTGGCCGGCGTCAGAGCGGTGTAGTCTGCTGTAGTCATAGCAGCCCGACACAGCGCTGGCCATAACACCGCATTCCTGTGATCCTAATGACTGGAAACTTTTAAGTACAGTGTATTTCCAGTGGGGGAGCTGCTGTTTTAATTAAAAAAAAAAAAAAAAAAAAAAAAAAAAATCGGCCTGTTCATAAACAGGGGGAAAGTGGCTTTTGTGTTAATCAAAATCAATCCAAAAATCCTCAATTCTCACGCATGTACTCCCCCCCCCCCCCCGCACATACACACTCGTTCGGAGGCACACACACACACACGCTACAGAGGCCGTCGTAAAGCAGCTTATTAAACCATCAGCCCCCCCGCCCCCCGCCCCCCCCGTCCCAGCTCGGGGTGTTCAGTGAGTGGCGTTTAATGGCGGTCTGACTCACTTCATTACACGGGATCAGACGTGACGGGACCTCCCCGGGGGAGGGGGGCGAGGGGTCGGGGGGTCATGACCCATGCGACTCTGGGAGGGAGGGAGGGAGGGAGGAGGAGGAGGAGGAGGAGGAGGAAGGGGGGTCTGTCTGTTTTAGCCAAGCCTGTATGAGAAACACTGTAGAGAAGCCATGTAGCAAGTGATCATGTAGCAACTGCTGGATGATGTCATAACTTGTCAAAATGTGATAAGATGTCCCCCAAATCAATAAATAAATCCTTATATTGTATTATATATTAGGGATGGGACAATCTGCTCCATACAACCACGACACAATATAATAAATAAAAGTTCAATGACAGCAAAGTCTGACTGTGCAGAATTATGTTTGTTTCTGAGCCACATAATCTTTCTAGCGATGCCATTGGCTCGCTAGAATGTAAACAACAATTTACAAATGTCATTACAAAGTGCACATAATTTACGATTCGATTCACGATGTGGGGTTCACGATTCGATTCAGCCACGATTCAATGTGATAAAAGTTAGATGAATACAAAGTATGATTGTTGATGATTGTGCAACATTACCATTATTTATTTGACATAACTATATATCTTTTTAGCAATGTTTTTCTTGCAGTGGTAAAGAAGAATAGTTGCCCTATCAGAATAAAAATGGCTCATATAACCAGCTCAATCAGAATAAACTGGCCCATTCTGAATGAAATTGAATTCCAGTGGTATATCCCTTTCATAAGCCGGTCAATGGATACAATTTTGTCATGTAAACACTCATTCTGATCACTTTCTTTTGTTGGATAGGCTGCACTTGCATTTTAACACTGGGACGCTCGAGCTTGACCTAGGCGGTGTAGCCGGTTTTCATATCAAGTGCTGACTCCACCCACCCGGGCCAGTTTCGGCATACAAGTGCACCCTGTTTCGGACACTTTTAGAGTCGTATGTTCTGATAAAGCTGTTGCTTCATCAGAAAGAACAATAGATGCACATCGTTGTATGCCACAACGTACATCGTCATGATTTTACATTGCGAATTATCGTACTATGATATATCGTCCATCCCTAGCATTGTCACATTTCTCGTATTGCGATGTATTGAATTTCAATATATCAAAATTCGATGTAGAGGCGGTTAAACCCAGCTAAACTCATTTTACCCCGATTTTTATTTGCAGATTATTATGTTTGAAGACTGACATAAATCTTTATGTATTGTTGGTTGTTTGCCTGGAGGGCATTGATCATGCTACATCACCTCCTATAATGTAACACTACACATAAAAACAAGTACACACTATAAGATCTATTAGGGCTGGGCGATAATTCAATATTATCGTTTATCGTCTTTCAGTGGAATCATATCGTGATGATATGAAGATATTTTCATATCGTGACACACATTTCTGCTGTCTGAATTGACGATGACAAGCAAATTTTACTTAAAAACTCTCATAAAATGAGGTATGGTAGGAATATTATTTGAATATTTCTGTTTTGTTTGACATCACACCTAACATTACCATTCGGTTCAATGAGATGAAGATTAATTTGATTATTTAACGTGATTTTGCGTACATGAACCATATCGTGATATATATTGATATTGAGAAAAATCCTTATGATTATCATGATATTGATTTCAACCATATCGCCCAACCCGAAGATGTATAACAGTATAAAGATGTTTGATTATTTGCCAATTTATTACATTAACAGCTTTTATTACATTTTTGACCCCATTTCATGACATTTCTGCAAGTTGTTACATTATCCGACATTTATTACATTACTCCGAGCCGTCCTCCAGCTTTCTGCAGTTTGAAAGCGGAGAACAAGGGAACGCTTTGCTTGTTCAAAACTGCGGCTGTGGATTTTTTTCTTTTTTTTTTCTTTTCTTTCTTTCTTTCTTCCGAGCGTCTCGATAGAGCACGTTTTCACAGTCCTCTATGTCTACATCCTCCCCGCTGCCCGTCTGGGGGTTATTAATATTTCCACAAGTGCTATTCCCCGATAGTGACAGCTCTTTGATCAGTCAGAAATCAGGGATGAAAGGTGTGTGTTTGGGAGAGGAGCGTCTGGGGACCGCTGCCTGGTTTGGAAACTTAGAGGAATGAAGAGATGAGGAGGAGGAGGAGGAGGAGGAGGAGGAGGAGGAGGAGGAGGAGGAGGGAGGCACAAAAGTGGGTGGAGGTTGAGATCGCGACAAGAGTTCATGAGTATAGGGTTAGACCGATATATAGGGCCGATTTTGGCCTTTTATTAAAATTCACAGTGTGGTCCACCTCTGATATGATGCAGTTTGATCGATTACATATTTATTATGTAGAATACGCTTGACGAGTATCGCGATATTTTGTGAATATCGCGATGTTTCCCGTGATATCGAATATCGCCCAAGATATCCCCCAAAAAACACAGGGGAAGAAAGCTCACAATTATGCATGAATATGTTTTATTAGTGGTGATAGTAGTCATATCGGTATTACAAAGAAACAACACAAGATTTTATCTCATTTCATTTTGCTTATTTTCTCATGATTGTGTCCCCTATTTTTGATCTCCTCCCTATGCATTTTACTTTTTTTGTTTTTATGCCTTCCTATAAAGCACTTCAAACTCTGCTTTTAGATAAGTGCTATGTAAATAAAGTTTGTTTTTATCATTATAGTACTAGTAGCATCTGTTTCAGAGGCTTTTCCATCCTGACAAGAATAGAAATCTGGGGGAAACACTGAATACTTGAACAGTTTTGACATGCAAAGGTCAAATGCAAAGATATTGAATATTGCTACAAATATCAGCATCTTCAATCCAAAAACTCTCGTTATCGGCCTTTAAATACCCATAGGAGTTAAGCTTTAGTTCATCTAGTTATCCTGTCATTTTTTTACAAGTCAGCACTCAGGAGCTGGATATTCGTTATTGCGGGAAATATCACGATATTCACGTAATATCGCGATATTCGATAATATTGAATATCGACAGTGGCAGTCACCTCTTGTCTCTCTGTCCATTTTTTCCTCCTCTCTCTATTGTTGTACACTGCACTTTCCTTTAAGGGGGTTCATTTTTTGGGGGGGGAGGGCGAGGTTCTCTTTATTACAGGACAGCCAGCAGCTGGCCACGCCTGCTAAATCCTACCCACAAACCCCACCCACCAGCTCCATCTGCTTCCCAAGAGGAACCCCCCCCACCTCCCCCTTTCCACACACACACACACACACACACACACACACACACACACACACACCTTCTTAGTACTCTTTGATCCCAAGAGAGCGGAAGCCTACATCTGTTCTTAGTAAATCAGATCCCCTGCAAAACAAGGAATTCCATTGTTGGCTTATAGAGTGTATGACAGTGTATAGCGAGGAGAGACAACGCCCCGCTTCTCACACTCACTCATTCACCTAGAAAAAAAAAAAAAAAAAAGACACCGCTGTCTACTCACAGAGAGAGGGAGTAGACGAGTTCTATGACCTTGAACTTGACAGCCGCTCATTTATCGGTTTCCGCGCTATAAACTGCTGTTGTTCACCTGCAGTTATTCCCATTCTCTAGAAAGGAAGAACAGAGTCGCCCTTCACCAAGGTTACAGACAGAGAGAATGGATCTTAAATACCTGTCCAAAATGTCCACTTATTCCAAATTGGTCACCTTAGACCGGTGGTTCTCAACGTGGGGTCCGGGGACCCCCAGGGGTCCTTGAGGGCATTCCAGGGGGTCCCCAGCAAATTAATGAATTGTTAAACTTCATTATTTCATTTATAAGAACAAACACAATTAGAGAATGTAGAAGAATGACTGTTTTGATCATAGTTTCACTGTTATCGCTCTACCTACAATACAGATAGTCATGAAATTCTGGACAAAATCATATTTAACAATAAAACATATTCTCAGATTTGGGTCCAATAGAGAAAATCTCATCAAATGGGAGGTCCATGGCCCTAATGTAGACTAAATTAGGGGTCCTTGATGTGAAAAAGGTTGAGAACCACTGCCTTAGACCAATCATAAAATAGGTCTCCCAGATTTCATTTCATGTCATCTCATTTCAGGCTTTGCGCACATTTCAGAAAGCCACATTTAACACTTTTTAAAACCTGAAATTGAATTTAAGACCAATTTAAAAACCAAAATAAAGAAGCAACACAGGCAAAACTGGCCAATTCCTGATTGAAAAATGTAAGCTGTGAAACTATAAACAGGCAGAATAATCAAAAGAACACAGGGAAATTGAGGGACATAAAGTCCTTTAGTGTTGTACTACTCACCGTGTTCGGGATTAATCAAAGAGTGGATATGCAGTGCAAAGAAACCTGAAAAATAGCTATATTTAAGACGGTTTAATAATTTTGAAGGCCATAAATCTTGACAGTTTAAGACTTATGACAGGTACCCAGGGTCTCATCAGACTGATTTGAGACTGGATTCAAAATTCAGATGTACATGCACAAGTCTGCACACACATACACACACACACACACAAACAAAATGTACATGTTTTTGAGTCAGGAAGCTACAGGAGCAGCAGATAAAGGAGGCGCCCATCCAAGATTTGAGATTCCTGGCATACACAGGCTTACATCCACTGGGAACTGACTTCCAAAGGCTGGGCGTGAGACATAGAGACACACACAGGGAGAGAGAGAGAGAGAGAGAGAGGCGTGCAGAGAAAGGAAGAGAGAAAGAAAGGGGGAGGTAAAGAGGGAAGTCAGGGTATAGAGGACCTAGGAGAGGCCATGCATTATTTATCAGTGCAGTATGGTCAGAGGAGGATTATGGGAGCTCCAAGCCAGTCAGCTCTACTGGGGCCTTTCTGTCCTTCACTGGCCTCCATACCCCTCCTCTTCATCCTCTGCTCCCTCCTCTTCATTCTCTACTCCCTCCTCCTCTTCATCCTCTACTCCCTCCTCCTGTTCACCCTCTACTCCCTCCTCCTCTTCACCCTCTGCTCCCTTTTCTTCATCCTCTGCTCCCTCTCTTCACCCTCTTCTCCCTCCTCCTCTTCACCCTCTACTCCCTCCTCTTCACCCTCTACTCCCTCCCCCTCTTCATACTCTACTTCCTCCCCCTCTTCATCCTCTACTCCCTCCTCCTCTTCATCCTCTACTCTCTCTTCTTCATCCTCTACTCTCTCTTCTTCATCCTCTACTCCCTCCTCTTCATCCTCTACACACTCTTCTTTGTCTCTGCCCTTTTTCAGTGTTTAACTACTAATTCCAATTACTCTCATAGTAACATCTTTCTGATATCGCTTAAAAACAGTTTCCAAAGCTCTTTTAGTATGAGTTTTTACCATGTCATAATATCCTATTGTGAAAATAGGATGGATGAAATTTCATCTAGTGTCAGACATGGCAGTAGCATCCTCCTCTTACGTTTCAGCTCATGGTAAAAATCATTTCGTGGCACATGAAGAACACTACAATCCTCCTCACTAGTGAAAGAATAAATGACACTGGAATGCAGCTCATCACTTATTGAATTCAACTGATAAACACTTGTCAACATGACAAGACATTTGCTGATTGCGTATTAAGTTCACTCAATGAGTTTTACTACACTGGAACAACTAAAGAACTTTGACCTAACTATTTATAAACGCACTATTTCAGTCCACTTTTAAAGTTGAAATGCATGAGTATTTGTCTGTGCGTTACTGACAGGTTGTATCTTGTCTCTGTGTTTGTGTTTCAGATGGCTGTTGTCAAAAAAAAAGACGAAGACAAAGATGCTGAGATGGAGGATCCAGACAAACGAGAGCCCCACTTCTCTTTATTTAAGTTATTACCTTCACAGTGTGTGTGTGAGTGTGTGTGAGTGTGTATGAGTGTACATATGGATGCATGTGTGCGTTATCTGACGGTACCTAAGATTTCAGGCTATCATTTGCGACTTTTTTGTTTACTTTTTATAAGGTTACGATAACTCATATATCATTGTCACAATATCAACAAAAGGACTTTACTATTGGTACATATTGTGTTTTGTGTTTGTAACTAGCTACCTATTTAAGAATGTATATTTGTATGTTCAATATACTCATCTAGAAAATATATAATGGACAATTTTAATATTCCTACATCTTCACACCAGTATACTGTTCTTGCCAAGACACACACATGAACAAAGACATACAGAGGACATGCATACAAGCAAAAACACGTCTGTACAAACAAAATAATGCACGGTTAAAAAAAAAAAAAAAAATCTAAACGTTTTAGATGCTTTTAATTTCTTTGCTATCAGGTTATGGTCAAATTGCTGTAACTGCAGACAAGCAATGGTGATGTTAATATCAATATGAATTGTGATAGAGGGCTTTCAGGTGACGTAACACACCTTCTGGCGGCCATATTGGAGGTCCTCAGCTCCGTGAACAGCTGATTGTGTTTCTAAATGTACGACTCGTCCATCTCAACAGAACTGAATAGACGGTTAATGTCTGTGCTGTTTTTGATGGAACTGATCATTTCGTCACTGATAGATTTGATTGATTTTATGTTTAGATAATGTCAGCTTGTTAGCTAGCTAACCATAGAGGCACTGAAACGATAAGGCGATTAATCGATTAGTCGACCGTTTAAGTCATTTATCAAAAAAACAGTTACAGCTTCACAAATGATAAGATTTGCTTGCTTTGCTCCGTTTCATATCATTACAAAATTAATGCTTTGAGGGTTTTTTGGGCTGTTAGTCAGACTAAGCAATTTTATGACATCACTTTGGGCTCTGGTAACATTTGATGGGCATTTGTCATTATTTTTTACATTTTCTAGCTAATTGAAAAAATATTTGATACATTAATCAACAATGATTTTTTTTTTTGTTGCAGCCCTAAACCATAGTATCTGGTCAGCTAACCATCTGATTAGCACACTAGCTAACGTATTTAGTAGAAGCTAGCGTTAGCATGTTAACATCAACATCAGTTGCTTTGATAAATGAGCCCGCTGACTAGTTAGCTAGCTAACAGTTTGATCAGGTTGACAGAGAGTGATTTGGAATAGGGTAACACTTTACAATAAGGGTATAACAGTTAACTAATGTGTCTGGTAATCATTTACTAATGGTGTTCATGTTAACTAAGGTATTAATTTATACATTATTTAATAGTTATCTTTATAAACTATTAAAGTGGATACAGACAACTTTTCAACTTTTCCCCGTTGTCCCCCCCCTAGTGTTTCCAAGTGGTATTGTTGTTTGCACCGCTGTCACAAAGACAACCGGATCTCTTTCCATTAGAGCCTCATTTTAGAAAGGCCACTGCAACTGGCTGGTCCCGGCTTCTTTGTAGGTCCTGGTTCGTTTTCTGGCTGCTAGCTACCGCTACCAATAGCTACCAGGGAAAACTATCCTATTCCTCTTTTGGTTGCACAATGGATGACACACTTCCTTTGTGCCGTAAGTCGAGCCTTCATTCTCCCGGGAGATCGTACCCGGTGGCAGACAGAATTGCGTAGTGAAAGCGAAGCTTATAGGGAACCAATCTAAACGCCGATGGTGTCATTATTCTATAGCCGTTACACTGTGCAATCAACATTTACTTCATAATGATAAGTTAAAGCAAAAAAGTTGTCTATAGAGTCTTTAAATAACCTATAAATGAATACCTTAGTTAACATGAACACCATTAGTATATTACTATTATAATTATTATTTAACTGTTAATTAAGGGTTAGTTAATGCTTAATAAGCATTAACTAACCCTTAACTTAGTGTACCCTTATTGTAAAGTGTTACCTGGAATGGTCTAGAGAATAGGCCTAAAGACAAGAGTTTACTGAGTCTCAGTAAACCGAGACAAGTCGACCTTATCAGTCTATTCACTTTTACTGAGAACATTACTGAATGGATCTTCAGCCACTCCACAACAAGCTGTTCCAGCTGGCTCTCATTTTCTAGCCCTGGTCGTTACATATTTAGACATTATTTGTGTCCAACCACTTCTCCATTGGACCTCCATGATGGAGCCAGACCCTTGTTGCTGGGAGATTTGTGACGCAACCGCAAAGCCTCTATCATTTATTTTATCTCTGCTGGAGATGTTGACGGTGCACACATACAAAACAGGGACCGCGCCAACCAGTGTGTGCAAGAATACAAACGCAATACCATAAGAGATAACAATTCTGAGTGCGTGCTTGACAGATCGTTGTGTGTGCGTGCACGTGTGTGTGTGTGTGTGTGTATTAAACATGGGCAATACCTAAGCATTGGTGCTTCCATGTATGAGCTAATGTATCCGAGGGGTAAAACACCGAGGCAATAGGTTGTGTGATGTCTTGTCTGATCTGGCCCATGACAATCCTCCTTTTTCACTTTATTTGATGCCATCCAAAAAAAAAAAAAAAAAAAGTCTGCAATATTATATCAGATATGGCTGATTTCTTTCAATAGCTACGACTTTTTTTTTTTTGTCTGACGAGGAATTGGAGCTTTTCTTATCTGGACAGATTAGGGGAGCGATGGGGAGTGTGCGAGTGCGATTCGGTGTGTGTGTAGGTGGTGAACAGCTTTCATCAGTCCCTCCACCGCCCGAGATGTGTCCCCATGCTGAGCTTTTCCCTCCACACGTGTGCCCCCCCGACATCCTGTAAACCTCCTGTTTTGATATCCCGACTTTTTACGATTGCCGTTTCTTGGGCTTTTCTTTTGGTGTTTTTTTGGCGTGCAAATATCTTGACGAATAATTAGAGCTAAGAGTACGGTGATCAATGTGAAGTACTATCAAGGCAATGGCTTCCTCTTTTATCGATCCGTTTTTTTTAAAAAATCGATCGAAACAATAATATCGGCCCTGGCACTGTTCGTTCGTAGGAGTGACGAGGCTTTTTTTTCGTGGGACGGTTGGAAACTGTGGATGTGCGTTAACGGGAGTCGCTTTCGAGGCCTCACACACACACACACACACACACACACACACGCTTATATAGATGTCTTGCCTGCTAGGATAAACTTCCCACCCCCCCCCCATCTAGTCATAGCAGCTACGGTAGAAACCTGCGGCCCGGTGGAGGCAAAACCCACGAAGAAAAGAAAGCTTCGTAGAAAAGCTTCGTAGAAAAGCTTCGACACCGTTTTTGTGGGCGACTTGTGTTCCAGTCTAGCTTTAATTCTCCCACCTGTAAGAGTGGCGGATCTAAGAAGGCAAAAAAAAGAGGAAAGAATTATACGTTAAACTCTTCCCCAATAGCGTTTCGAGACAGCACTTTTCCCAAAAAAAAAAAAAAAAAAAATCAATTTGCCCTACATTCCAGCCTGTATGGTCACTTTTATGCACCTGCATTGCCCTTAACGATATATATACCCTCGCTTTGCCTGACGCACAGAGCAAATCAGCCTTCCTTATAAAGTGTATATATGATCCCCCCCCCTTGCCCAGTTTTGAACCTTTGAGCTCACTGAAAAATACAGTACTTGAAGTTATCTCGTGGCTTTTTCCAGTGAGAAAAAAGGGGGGAGGAGAGGCCGGTAAAGCGGCGTGACAGAAGAGGGTCAATACCACCGAGGTCGCCCCGGCTCGGAAGGGATCGCAGGCGGTATTAGCAGCCGAATAATTATTTTTGATATGTTTCTTCCACGTGGCGCTTCAACTTCTTCTTCCCCCCCCCCCCCCCCTCCTCTTACTTCTGTCCCCGAAGCGGCTTTGGCAGCCTGCGATATTGTATGAGAACGTATATATTTTTGAGTCGTGCGCGGGCGGAGTTCCTGAAAGCGCTCTTCGAACTTGAATGTTCCTCGGATATTTCAAATATAGCCCAATGAAGGAAAGGCTGGGGAAAAGTGTGTTGGAAGTTGCACATTTAGCACTGTGGTAGCCCTTGCAAGAAAAAAAGTCACATGTGAAAACGCCAGAGGTGGGGTGACTCGAGTCACATGACTTGGACTCGAGTTGGACACAGTTTTAATTGCTTGAGACTTGACTTATAGCATGAAGAGAAGACTTGAGACTTGACTTGACTTGGGTTCTGGTGACTTGGCTCTTGACTCTGACTTGTGCTTTGATGACTTGAAAAGGTTTCTAAAGTCTTGACTTGAGATCTTGTGTTTGTGTAAATGACTTAGATTGAAAGTGATGAGATTTGTTCCAGCGGACGACTGAATTTAAATTCTGTTTTCTGAATTTGTATGAAATGATTGAATTTATTGAAGTTGAAACTGATTATAGAAATCAAACTCATGATGCTCTTACCAAGTTTTTATCCTATTAAAACCATATTGCATTTAAAAGTCCTAGATATTTAGTTTTATTTAAGATATTAAATTGATACTGGACTCTTGATTTGTTCTGACTTGACTTGCTGTTCTACATTTAGACTTGAGACTTGACATTAATGACATGGACTTGACTTGGAGTTGTTCTACATTTAGACTTGAGACTTGACATTAATGACATGGACTTGACTTGGAGTTGATCTACATTTAGACTTGGGACTTGAGACTTGTGCCTCAAGACTTGAGACTGACTTGGGACTCGAGCAAAGTTGACTCGGTCACACCTCTGGAAAACCCACATGTGAATTCAAAGCACATGTGCTTTCTGGACACACGTTGGTTTTCACATGTGAACAATTTTTCTCACGTATTCTGATGTCATGTGACCGTTTTTACTTCAGATGTAAAAAGTTGCCGTTTCTAGATGAAGCGTTTCTTTTTTTTTCTCCACGTGAACTTTTATTTTTCACATTTTCACCTTCGCCGTTAGATCGGTCAATATCTGTTTCACATGTGGGTGAAAATGTCGATGGGAAATTCCACCGACACGTGTCCAAAGCGCACATGTGCTTTGAATTCACATGTAGGTTTTCACATGTGACTTTTTTGTAAGGGAGTCAAAATGAGAAACAATTTGGACGTTGTAATGTTGCTTCATCCATACAGTTGGCATTCAGATGTTAAATGAGGAAGAAAAAAAAAAAGAAGGAAAGAAATCTACCATTAAAATCAAAGATGGAAATGGTGAAAGATTCCCTGGTTTACTCCATTGGACAGGCTTTGGAATATGCCTAATAGTCATATTTCAAATAAACGTGAATAATGAATCATTTGTTATTATTTGTTTGACTGTATATGATAAGGTGGTGAAGCACCTTCTATAAAAATGAAATAGTGACGCTTCCACTATGTTTGCATACAGGGTCACGAATGTCCCCTTAACACTATCAAAGAGAATTCATATATGAATATATAAACACATCTATTTTTGGCCTTGTCAGTTTCTTAACTGTGTAGACATAAATTATAGGTTGGAAAAAGGCATTTTGGATCCAACATGCATCTTCGCTGTGCTGAACACTGAATCTGTGTGTTTTAAAGTTTTTAAACAAAGCTTCACTTGCATATTCTTTTTTTTTTTTTCTCTTTTTTGTATGCTGCACTGAAAATACATCATTTTCACAAGTGGTATGGAAAACAGAAGTGTTGCCAGTCACTTCATAAAGTGAAACAATATAGTATACAGTAGAATAGTTGTCGCATTATTTGTTACAACCTGTATGTAATGTTATTATGGAAGATGTAATGTCCTTCTGTAAATGTTGTTTAATGTTGTTTTACCTGAAATAAAGTTTATTAATGCTTCAAGTGCGTCTGTGGCGCAGGGTTATTATAGTTTTGCATTTTTCATTCGTTTTTATTTTTATTTCTATTTCGTTTTGACTTTTTGTTTTCAATTTCAGTTTAGTTTTAATTTGTTTTTAAAGCAGGTTTGCTAGTTTAGTTTTTATTTTTTGAAAATGCTTAGTTTTAGTTTAGTTTTTATTAGTTTCAGTGTTAGTTTTAGTCTTTTTTGTAATATGGAGTATTTGTCAGGAGAGAGATTCAAAAATTCAAAATACTAGGCTTATGTATGAAATAAACTGACAAAGACGAAAACTAAAGACATTTTCTCTATATTTTTTGTTTATTTTAGTTAGTTTTGTAAACACACAATACAGTTTCAGTTATCGTTTTTTTTTGTAAAGCCTCGTTTTTATTATTTCAGTTAACGAAAATGTTTTTTCACACCTAGTTTTCATTATTTCGTTAGTTTTCATTATTTTGTTAGTTTTCGTTAACGATAACAACCTCGCTGTGGCGTCTGTCGCTTTAAGGAGATTCATATCCTTCCCTCTCTGCTCTCTTTCTCCAATACCTGTGGGTGTATTAGAGCAGCAAATATTGTACATTTCTGTTCCCCAGTCCCGGTCCAACTCATATTACATTATATTTGTCAAGACGAGGGGAAGCCGGGGGTTTGGCGTTGATCTCCGACCGCCTGAGGACAGACTGGGTTTGACATGTCAGACATATTCTGGGCCGTACGCTACTGTCCAGGGCCTCGGCTCTTTCTCTTTAGGGATATATCACATGATCCTGCAGCGGCTTTTGCCTCACATTACCTCTCTAATCTCAGACTAATAGGTTTCATATAAGAACAGGCCATTACTGCCGCCTCGAAACCCCATTTTTCTTCAGGACGACTTCATCCAGCTAGACGTTCTCGGTCGGTCGGGGGTTCTTCTGCCTCTCTCCTGGGTGCAGCACAAGGAACAAAATCTTCCAGCATTCCTGTGTCAGTATGCATTTTACACTTTTTGCTCCTCTCCTCCTGCTAACAGGCAGACTCCGGTGCCAGTTGGAAAGCCTTGCTCATCTTTTCTACGTTAGGGAGCGTCCGCATTTGTCGGAAAAGGCTGAAAACGGGAGCTCATGTCTTCTTGATTATGGTGTTAGATATATCTGATGACAAAAATCAGACATGCTTGTATTTTGTATTTTGGCCTTATATATTCTACAGCGTCCATAGAATCTCACCCACGTGTCCCTTCCCCTCTACCCGTGACGCAGTGCATTATGGGTGAAAACACAGAGGCGTATTACTTTGGAACCACCGGTTGTTTCCGCTCTCCGATTACATCCTCACTTGGGAAAAAAAAAGAAAAGAAAAGAAAAACACTCCCAGTCTCAGTGCTGAATTGGTTTCTACACATTTCTACAGTCGAATTTTACAGGATACATCGAAGAAAAATAGAATATAAATAAGAATAGAGCAAATGGGGGGGGGGGGGGGGGTTATATAAACATAAGCAACCATTAATTACAACACAAGATCATATTACGTAGAAATGTAGGAATGCAATTATGAGAAAAGTATGAATTACAGCGTTAAGAGGGTGTGAAAAATAGCAGCAGACATGAAAAAAAAGAAAGTATGAATATGAAAACGTACCCAAAAAATGTATGTATGTAATGTATGTACATTACAAAATGAATGAAAATTGCAGAAATGTCAATATATATGCAACATAAAATGAGAGGAATGTGAGAACATGAGGGAAAACAATATGTTCTTGCCTACTCATTATTATATATATAGATATATAGATATATAGATAGATATAGATAGATATATATAGATATGTTTATATCTATATATAATTTTACTAATTGTATCTAGACACCAAACCAAAAAAGATGTAGACCTTCCCTAAGTCTCTCCATCTGTTAGGTCCCACCCTTTTTTCCATATGAAGGAGAGAGAGAGAGAGAGAGAGAGACAGGCAGAGAGGGCGAGAGAGAGAGCTGTGTCAAGCCAGCCAGAGAGAGACAGAATAAGACAGGAAGTAAAGCACGTACACAAGTACAATGCATTTCAGTTGAGCTGACTAGAATTTAGGGGTGCTAATTTACTATCATTCTTTAAATAACTTATTAAAACACAACTATATAGCTTTGCTGTTATTTTACATTTTCCTATTTTTATACCTTCCTGCATAGCACTTTGTAAACTCTTAGATAAGAGCTATATAAATAAAGTTGTATTATTATTGGGATAGTTATGGCACGTGGCTTTTATTTTGAAAATTATGACCGGAAGTGTCATATTTATTCTGGTTTACTTGACGAGAGAGCGCGAGAGAGGGAGCAGGGGACAGAGCGAGAGAGAGAGAGAACAGGTTTGAACAGCAGAGCTGACGCGGTGTGTCGGGCAGACTGAGGACTGGATCTGCCCGAGTGGAGTTCATGCTCGGGAGTACGATACATTATTGTGGATTTCCGCCGCAGAAACTGAGTTTGTGATAAATATATATAAAAAAAAAACGGGGCTCGTTTCAGAGTTTAAAATCACCGTGGACCCGCGAGACGGCGGGGGTAAACAAACAGTGAAGTTAACGCTGGAAGAAGCTCCGTTTTCCCCGCAAAGAAGATCCAACAAAGAGCATTCAGGGAAGTAGCTTGCTGCCTGGCGAGCGGAGGGAGTTCGGCAACAAACTGAAGAAAGTATGGCTACGGCGAATTTCTTCACTATGGATTACAACAAACGCGCTCGTGCGGTTTTGACGCTTGTGTTTGTTTCTCTACTTCTAAACGCGGGGATTTTCCGGGTGAACGGACAATACGGCGGCGGTGACCGAGGAATGTCTATACCGGAGCACGGATTTTGCCAGCCCATTTCCATCCCGCTGTGTACGGACATCGCGTACAACGAGACCATCATGCCCAACCTGCTGGGTCACACCAACCAGGAGGACGCGGGGCTGGAGGTGCACCAGTTCTACCCGCTGGTCAAAGTCCAGTGCTCCCCCGATTTAAAGTTCTTCCTCTGCTCCATGTACGCGCCCGTGTGCACGGTGCTCGAGCAGGCGCTGCCGCCGTGCCGGTCCCTGTGCGAGCGAGCGCGGCAGGGCTGCGAGGCGCTCATGAACAAGTTCGGCTTCCAGTGGCCCGACAGCCTCGCGTGCGAGTCCTTCCCGGTGCACGGCGCGGGCGAGCTGTGCGTCGGCCAGAACATGTCGGACCGGAGCACCGACTCGGACGGCCCGACGCCGTACCTCACCGAGCCGCCTCCGTACGACCGCAACGTGAAGGGCCAGTTCAAGTGCCCGGCCTCGCTCCGAGTGCCGCCGTACCTGAACTACCGCTTCCTCGGGCAGGAGAACTGCGGCGCGCCGTGCGAGCCCAAGAAATCCCACGGGATGATGTACTTCAGCGAGGAGGAGCTGAAATTCGCCAGGATATGGATCGGCATCTGGTCAGTGTTGTGCTGTGCTTCCACTTTATTCACCGTGCTGACTTACCTGGTGGACATGAAGCGCTTCAGCTACCCGGAGCGGCCCATCATCTTCCTCTCCGGCTGCTACACCATGGTGTCCATCGCCTACATCGCTGGATTTCTGCTGGAGGACAAGGTGGTTTGCAACGACAGGTTCGACAACGACATAAGGACTGTGGTGCAAGGCACTAAGAAGGAGGGCTGCACCATCCTCTTCATGATGCTGTATTTCTTCAGCATGGCCAGCTCGATCTGGTGGGTCATCCTGGCCCTCACCTGGTTCCTGGCGGCGGGGATGAAGTGGGGCCACGAGGCCATAGAGGCCAACTCCCAGTACTTCCACCTGGCGGCGTGGGCCGTGCCCGCCATCAAGACCATCACCATCCTGGCGGTGGGGCAGGTGGACGGCGACGTGCTGAGCGGCGTGTGCTTCGTGGGCGTCAACAGCGTGGACGCCCTGCGGGGCTTCGTGCTGGCGCCGCTCTTCGTCTACCTGTTCATCGGCACCTCCTTCCTGCTGGCGGGCTTCGTGTCGCTCTTCCGCATCCGGACCATCATGAAGCACGACGGCACCAAGACGGAGAAGCTGGAGAAGCTGATGGTGCGCATCGGGATCTTCAGCGTGCTGTACACGGTGCCGGCCACCATCGTCATCGCGTGCTACTTCTACGAGCAGGCCTTCAGGGAGCAGTGGGAGCGGACGTGGATCAGCCAGACCTGCAAGACGTACGCCGTGCCCTGTCCCGTCCAGAGCCACCCCAACATGAGCCCGGACTTCACCGTCTTCATGATAAAGTACCTCATGACGCTCATCGTGGGCATCACCTCCGGCTTCTGGATCTGGTCCGGGAAGACCCTCAACTCCTGGAGGAGGTTTTACACGAGACTGGCCAACAGTAAACAGGGCGAGACCACAGTGTGATGTGCCTTTACCCCCCCCCCCCCTCCCCTGGGCCCTCACACAGACTGCTTACTGACAGACTGAATGATAATCCTTTTTTTTTTTTTTTTTGGTTTGGTTTTCCTTGGACTTACCAGAGACACTCGGTATGTTTTTAATGTACATAAACATTTTTTTGTGAGATTTTTGTAAGTATATATTTGTATTTAAAGATCAAAAAATTCTTTCCTTGTTTTTTTAAAAAAAAAAACACACTTTTTTCATACCTTGGACATAATGGAGTTGTACCTAATCATCATAAGGAGCCAGCTGAGCATTAAGGATCCAGAGGTCTCATGACCCGACTTACTGTGGACACCGTTGGGGGGGGGGGGGGGGAAGGAGTGTTTGTGTCTTTGATCAGTGAACTGCCTGTGAACACCGGGGTCTATACTAGGCAGGAGTCCCGTGGAAAGCGAGTGCTTCCTCGTGGCTCCTTCTTATCCTGATTAAATCGCCTGTAGTTTTTGCCCACTGTACAACAGAGCTGAGGTTTGGAAGGGATAAAAATCAGCAGCGTCGGGAGGTGCAGGTTGTGAATGTGAGTCATTGTTACAGCGGGTTATAGCCTGTACCTCAGGCTTTGACAGTTCCAACACTCTCCCCCAAATAAAGCACAAATAATTGCACCAAAGTTTAAGCCGGTGATTTTGGTGATTTAAAAGCAGATATGAGCAGCGTTAACAGGGTCTGTATAGGTTTTTGTTGTACTTCAATTCCAAAAAATCTGCTGGGTCAAGTTAGTAGATTTTATTTTTGAAATATGGAGTAAAATGCAAAGCTCAGAAATATGCACGGGTTGCTCAGTAACTCAAGACAGCTTGACTGGACTACAGGCAAAGCTAGCTGTAGCCCGGGACATAAAGAAATAAATCATTTTGCTGTATAAATATGGCTATATCTACAGCTGTTACCCGATTGGGAAAAGGGTGTATTAATACGCACTTGTCATGTTTAAAACGGATGATATTTGACTATTTTCTCGCTGCTAAGATTTCCAGACCTGTGAGGGTGAAAATTTCTTGACATGATTGGGAGGAAATTTGAGTTATGAGTTATATAGTATGTGTTCCACCGCAGGAGAAAGGACGCCCTGTGTCGAAATGCTGAGCAGCTTCTTTCAGGGCTGAACTGAAGCAGCCAGTATTTTTTTTTTTTTTTGCCCCGACTCTCTCACACACACACACACACACACACACACACACCATGACTTGTGTTCTTGTCAAATGCTCTTCCGCATGGTGCTTACGTTTGACAATAATCCTTTTAATGTGTCGATGGCTCTTACAATACAGTCACGGCTTTGAAATCACTTCCTTTGCATTTGCTATCAAGAGAACCTTTATATTTATAGAGAAAAAAAAAGTCTTATATATCCCACATTGATTACTTTATGAGAATAAAACAAAAAAAAATCTCACCGTTGCAACTGTCATGGCTTTGTAACATGTTCTGTGTGTTTTGTGCCGATTGTGAACACCAAAAAAACGGTTACGATTGCGTGAAACAGAAGAGGGATTCTAGCTTCTTGTCATGCTTGAACTTTTTCAGCCGGGTTCAAACACTTCTAGCTTTCTGCCGCCGTAGTTGTTTGCTTATCGAACGCGGCGCTTTGGCTATAAATGTGAAGCGGAGGCAGGAATCTCCCCCGCATCGCCGGAATGCGGTGGGAACCCTGAGAGACCTTTGCATGTACTCGCATTATGGCCCCCGGCTCTTAAAATAGCCCGTGACCCTCGACTGGCAGCCGCACACATGGGTCAGCTGCCACAGTCATTGTTCCAGTCTCCTCACGCCCTTTTTTTTTATCAGAGCCGCAGCTTTTAAATGTACAGCTGCACGGCGGCCTTTTGAACGCCGACGCCGATGGCCATATTGCATATGACCATTCTGAATGCTGCCTTCCTTGCTTTGTTAGAAACTGGAGCCTATTGTTGACAGTGGTGGAATGTAACATAAGTACATT
The DNA here is from genome assembly GCF_046629955.1 of Centroberyx affinis. Lineage (NCBI taxonomy): Eukaryota > Metazoa > Chordata > Actinopteri > Beryciformes > Berycidae > Centroberyx > Centroberyx affinis. The sequence goes on along the minus strand of NW_027284045.1, from coordinate 156,637 downwards.
TAGTTAAGTACAATTTTGAGATACTTGTACTTTACTTGAGTATTTCCATTTGATGCTACTTTATACTTCCACTCCACTACATTTCAGAGGGAAATATTGTACTTTCTACTCCACTACATTTATTTGACAGCTTTAGTTACTTTTCAGATGGAGATTTGACACAATGGATAATATAACAAGCTTTTAAAATACAACACATTGTTAAAGATGAAACCAGTGGTTTCCAACCTTTTTGGCTTTTGACGTCTTACAGAAAGCAGTGTGTAGTCGGGTCACATTTCAGATGTCTATGAGTTGTTAACAGCTCCACCAAATAGTGATTTTTCCCTCTAAACCTCACATGGTTTCATTTCAATAAATGTTCAAATGATCCAATATTTCAGCAAAAATCAAAGATTAGAGAAAAAGTCCAAAAACTGAAAACAGATTTGTGTATCAGAACTTTGTTTTTTCTTCTTTCCTCTCCCATTAATCATCTCACGACCCCTCAGATTTATCCGGTGGCCCTTTGGAGGGGCCCGACCCCTAGGTTGGGAACCACTGGACTAAACTAGCTAACTGTATATAAAGTAGTTCAAACTAGCTCCACCTCCAGCAGCTACAACAGTAACATGCTGCTTACACACTGATGCTTCAGTATTAATAATCTAATGATGTCATATATAATAAAATATCAGTCAGAGGGACCAAACCACTACTTTTACTTTAATACTTTAACTACATTTTGCTGCTAATACTTATGTACTTTTACTTAAGTAGGATTTTTCATGCAGGACTTTTACTTGTAATGGAGTATTTTTACATTGCTGTATTGGTACTTTTACTTAAGTGAAGGATCAGAGAACTTCTTCCACCACTGATTGTTGAAGCAGCCATACTGAATAGTGAGTGTGTTTCTCACGGCCAGTCAGTCGCTGCCTTTTAGTATATTGCAGGTTTACCAGGAACTTTTTCCATGGCATCCACAGAGGGGCTGTGTGGGCATTTTTACTCCTCCCTCTCTGACCAGTAACACCAGTCTGGAATACTGGTGGGAGACGAGAGGAGAGAGATGGAACCACCACACCGCACACAAAAAAATTGAGGTTCGAACTGGAACTGAAAGTGGTTCTTCGGAGTGATGCCACAGAAGAACCGTTTCTGTTTATGAACCTTTTAAAATCCCAAAGAACATGGCTCTTTGGGATATTGAAAGGTTCTTGAAAAGTTAAGGTAGTTGGATGGTGGGTGATGGCAAATGTGGAAAATAACCAAACCCTTCCATATTGTGCAATTGCAAATGGGGCTATACAAGGGCAGCTAAGCAAAGGAGAGCAGAAATGGTTCTTTAAAGCAGTGATTCTCAACCTTTTTCATATCAAGGACCCCTAATTTAGTACAGATTAGGGCCACAGACCCCCATTTGGTGTGAGATTTTTTTCTCTCGGACCCAAATCTGATATATGTATTGCTAGATATGATTTTTTTTCCAGAATCCCATGACGATCTGTATTGTAGGTAGAGAGATGACAGTGAAACTATGATCAGAACAGTCATTCCGCTACATCCTCTAATTGTGTTAACTTCTTGTAAATGAAATAATGGTGAAGTTTAATAATTCATTAATTTGCTGGGGACCCCCTGGAACCCCCTCAAGGACCCCCTGGTGGTCCCCGGACCCCACGTTGAGAACCGCTGCTTTAAAGACCCTTGGTCTGAAAGGTTCTTTGTGGAACCAGAAAAATTGTTCTTCTATGGCATCGCTCCACAGAACCATTTTCGGTACCTTTTATGTTTTTTTTGTGTGCAGGAAGGAAGTAAAGGTGGGGGGCATCTCAATAGTGTCAAGGCTGCTTTTTCTACACTGAACAAAAGATAAAACACTTTTGGTTTTTGCTCCCATTTTTCATGAGTTGAAATAAAAGATCTTAAGACTTTTCCTATGCACACAAAAGGCTTATTTCTCTCAAATTTTGTTCACAAATTTGTTTAAATCCGTGTTAGTGAGCACTTCCTCCATACACCTGACAGGTGTGGCATATCAAGATGCTGATTAAACAGCATGATTATTGCACAGGTGTGCTTTGGGCTGCTCACAATAAAAGGCCACTCTAAAAGGAGAAGTGCTCACTAAGACGGATTTAAACAAATTTGTGAACAAAATTTGATAGAAATAAGCCTTTCGTGTGCATGGAATCGTCTAGTTTCTAGATCTTTTCTAGTCTTAGATCTTTTACTTCAGCTCGTTTTATATTTTTGTTCAGTATACATAATCCATAATGTAAAAATCAACTGACTGGTGTTTCTCGGGCCAAAGGTAAATTCAGTCTACAACATCTTCCGCCCATTGCAGAAAGACAAATACTCCTCTGACAGCAGCGGATGGTATATCCTGTTTTTCCTCTTGGTGACCCTGTGACGCCCTGAGGACACAGGAGTCCACAGGCCACCTGCCTGTCAGCAACACCTTTCATTGCTCTGGGCTCTTTCTCGACCTGCCTGTTGTTATTAGCCCGGGCCCCGATGAGCAGCACCCCAGGGCGCGCTTTGTAAAAAGAACGCTTAAAAAACCCGAGTCCGTCCGAGCTCGGGTAGACCCCCGACCGACCTCTCGACTTGGACAAAGCCTCGTTCCTGTGTGACGTTACCCTCCACCTGTTTTCTATTTTCCTCTCAATCAAACGCTCTGCCACCTCTCTCTCTCTCTCTCTCTCTCTCTGTCGCAAAGGCACCCCCCCCCCCGTGTCTGAGCCTGTCTCGGGCGTACGCTGAAGGTTGTCATGTCTGTCGTTTGCCTCGTATACAGCCGGGGAACGACTGAAGTTTTCGCAAGAGAACATCCCACTCCGCTCGAGCCTCTCTTGATGAAAAAAAAAAAAAAAGGGGGGGAAGGAAGCCGAGCCGAGTGGTGGCGTTCGTACACAAAACGGCTTCGATTCGAACCCGACACGCAATGCGGCGTGGCGGGTTTTTTTTTTTTTAAGCTTTCGCGTTAAAAATCGGATAAAAGCTTCGACGTTCGTTACTGTAAATATCCCATACAGTCTCTCGTGGATTTTCATTTTCCGTAAAGATATACACGAACGTACTTTGTGTATAAAACAGGATTTGTGAATGCGTTCCGGGTGGAATGCACTATAAATAGGAACCCAGGAAAACGGACCTCCAATGCTAAGCTCTTCTTTCCTTTTCTTCCCAGGGATGATTTCTATTTTAACATTCATTTTTGTGGATTTCAAAACCCCCCCCCCCCAGGTCAGCGGAGTGTTTCTGCTGCAGCTCTCTCCCCAAATGAGCTCCCACCACTCTGAACTCCAACCTGCCAGTCTCCACCTGTGGATGACTGATGTGTTGTTTTATGCACTTCTTAGGCTGGCTCACTCGTGACGCCCACGAATGTCACTGCCTATGCTGCATGGGAGCAAGTGAAGATCACTCCTTTTTTTTTTTTTTTTTTTACTTCTTCTTCTTCTTCTTCTCCTCGTTTGATCTCTTTCCCCCTTCCTTCACCATGCTGTATGCTCCATGCACCGAGAGAGAGAGGCAGGCAGCGTTTTTTTTTTTTTTTCTATGCGTGTGCTCTCATATCATTTGCATTACAATTTAGATAAGGCCCCGCTAGCCTATGCCCTTATTTTGCGGCGCTAATGCCAATCTGGAGATTACAACAACATCGGGAGCAGGGGAGAGAAAAAGAGGAGAGCGAGAGAGAGAGAGAGAGAGGGGGGGGGGGGGGGGGAGAAAAGACTTGGCGGTTTCTCCCTAAGGAGCTGTTGTCAATTCCCCTCGCACAAATCGTAATTAAGGTTTGTGATATTGTGTGACGGCGTTATCAAAGATTCTCCTGAGGGGGGGGGGGGGGGAAGAGGCTGCTCCCTAACAAGGTGTCAATCACAGGGGGGGGGGGTCACTATGCCCGGGGGGGGAAGGGGGTTATCTTGAGCTTATCTTTGGCAGCTCCCACCCATATCTCGACACACACTGCCTCTGCCCAATCTACTTATACTCTCTCTCTCTCTCTCTCTCTCTCTCTCTCTCTCTCTCTCTCTCTCTCTCTCTCTCTCTCGTTTCCAGGGTGGGTTTCTCCAGATCCACGGTTCATAAAATATTCCATGACCCGCTCATTCATTCATTCATTCATTCAAAGCAGCTTACGAAATATTACCCCGCCACGATCAATGTATGTGCCGCTAATTCAGCCGCCTAAATATATGTCCACCGACACAGCAGTCGTGTGGGCCGTCCCGCACGCTTGACATACTTCTGGGGCACGGGATAAAAAAAACACAGCGACCGTCCCCTCCCACATAGTTAGGCAGCCGTAAAGATGAATTTGATCCCAGTTGGTGATCAGAGCCTGTCATTTAGCTTTCCTCACACACACACACACACACACACACACACTTCTCCAACTGCTCAATCGGGCCGCCTGCTCCTCGCCAGGCAAGTTTGATTTAGGCAAGGCGGGGAATCTGATATTGCATGCGTCCACATCCACACACACACACACACACACACACACATACACACACACACATGCATATACAGTATACACCCGGAGTAAAGTACGCATTAGCCAATAAATTCTCAGTAAATTTCATCCTGCAAGATCTCCACGGTGCTTAAAACACAAATTGGGAGCTGGTACTGCTACAATCTAAACTTGAAAAGAGTCTACTCTAGGGCACTGATTCTCAACCTTTTTCATATCAAGGACCACTAATTTAGTCCACATTAGGGCCACAGACCCCCGCTTGATGGGATTTTGTCTCTTGAACCCAAATGTGAGAATATCTTTATTGTTAGATATGATTTCGTCCAGAATTCCATGACTATCTGTATTGTAGGTAGAGAGATAACAGAGAAACTATGATCAAAACAGTCATTCTTCTACATTCTCTAATTATGTTAACTTCTTGTAAATGAAATAATGCTGAAGTTTAACAACTTCTGGACCTTCTGGAACCCCCTCAAGGACCCCTGGTGGTCCCCCGGACTCCATGTTGAGAACCACTGCTCTAGGGTTTCCACATTTTTTCCGATCATTCCGATTCCAAATGAAAATCAACACAAAAATTTGCATTGTACAACAAAACAAATTTATTACAATACCACAAAATGGTACAAAACTTGGTAAAAATGTTTGATACAAAACTGGTTAGCTCAATGAGTCGACAACTGTCCACTTGATGAATGAATTAATTACAAATTCATTTCAAGAGTTTCTTTGATTCCAGAGTTTGGTGTTGGGATTGCAGCAGGACTCAATTATATTATAAGTAGACTGGATTCTGGATTGCTCAGTCTCCCAGATAGGAATCTGTCCATGAATATGCTTTGCCAAAAATGACTTGTTTTGCCTAGGAAGTGCATTCTTTTTTTAACTGGATTATGGAGATATTTTGAGTTTTGCCTACGGACAACTGCCAGATCGAAGTACGGAAACTTTTGTTCAGCTCCTCTCCAGGCGACCCGCTCGCCCTCTTCGCGGCGTACCTCGCCCACTTGAGCGGCGTACCTCAGGGCGACCACAAGTCACCCGCTGTGTTCAGGATGGTATTACCCTGTTATACTGTGTATTGTGAAAATTTGTGGCTGCAATTAGACGGGAGTTAGAAATGACCGCATGGGGTAGGAAGGGTTTTTTGTCATATTTTTTCCCTCTCTTTTACTGTATTGGTTTTTGTTTTGTAACAAAGAATTGAAAAGAATGGAAACATTGGGAAGCCTCCTATTTGTGCTCTGTGCACTATCGCTCCACAATAACGTTTCAAAAAAAGTACACAGCGCTCTGTGAAGAACACATAATGATGCCGCTCACCCACATGTACATTTAGAGATGAAGTCAGATTTCATCCTGACTCCTCCAGATCCAGTGGTTCAGTACAGAGTGTGGCAGCGCCATAGCTGCACCCTGGAGGAAAAAAAAAAAAAGAGAAAGTTGAAGAGAAGAAACAGATCAAATTCAATTATCCGTGCGCCCATCCACTCCGCGTCTGAGGCCGAGCTGAATGAAACTATGCAAGCATGAAATTTCCTAATGGAAGCCGTCTGTTTTCAACCTTGACTGTTTCTTAAAGAGCTGCAGATAAGAGCCACGAGGAGAAGAAAGGCCAGAATACTAAGGCTACAGTTTCATGCCTTTCAGAGCAGCAGAGGGAGAGAAAGAAATGTCACTGTGACAAACAGCAGAGCTACACTGGAGCAGCCATGGTTTCACTGGCTGAATGCAACTGGTATTCCTACCTAGATGGCTTCATAACAACCTGAATAGACAGATGTCACACTTTAAGTCAGTCATTATGGTCCTACTCTCTGGAATTCTCTACCACATGAACTAAGGTCTGCTACAACAGTGGTTCTCAACGTGGGGTCCGGGGACCACCAGGGGTCCTTGCGGGGGTTCCAGGGGGTCCCCAGCAAATTAATGAATTGTTAAACTTCAGCATTATTTCATTTACAGGAAGTTAACACAATTAGAGAATGTAGAAGAATGACTGTTTTGATCATAGTTTCTCTGTTATCTCTCTACCTACAATACAGATAGTCACGGAATTCTGGACAAAATCATATCTTAACAATAAAAATATCCTCAGATTTGAGTTCGAGAGACAAAATCTCATCAAATGGGGGTCGGTGGCTCTAATGTGGACTAAATTAGGGGTCCTTGATATGAAAAAGGTTGAGAGTCACTGTGCTACAACAGTATCTTCTTTTAAAAGCAGACTAAAAACATATCTCTTTTCACAAGCTTTTAGTTAGGTTTGAAGTGTGTGGTTAACAGGAAAACTTTTATTTTAAAATCAGTATTATTACTATTATTCCCTTTTCAATAATAATAATACCTTCTCTTATTCCTTTTTATTGCAATACCTTCTTATCTTATATGTTTATCTTTTTATATGTTTTATGTAATACCTTCTTATCTTATATGTTCCTACCTTATGTTTTTGTCATGTATGATCTTTGCCTATTTTTGGTTTTTTATTTTGAAGCACATTGAGTCTACACCCGTCATATGAAATGTGCTATATAAATAAACTTGACTTGACTTTAAGACTGGGTAGGACATAGTGTGGGTAGGACATAGTGTAGGTGGTATAGCTTTTTATAACCACAGATGTAGTGGAGGGTAGAACCACGTGAACTCTATTTACCCGCCTTTTTTATTGTGGAATAGAGTTCACCACCTTTTAGAGAAAAACTCCCCACTTTGATCTTCTTCCACTGTTAGATCTCATCAATCTGTGATGTTCACTGCATTCCAGGAGTTATTTTTAGTTATTTTGTGATGAAGTGTTGTAACATTTCCCAGAATGCCTTCCAACAACCTCCCCAAAAATGAGGCATGAACTTGTTGCTTTCAATCAAAGGTCAGCGTATGGGCATATAAATATAGCTAGCCAGCAAACTAGTTGGTGAACATTGGGTCGTGGCTATGATCTTGGCCCCACCCATTGCTGGTGTGTTTGGCCAAAATTCATCTTCTTCTTTGACTCCTCGCTGACTCGGCATCCAAAAATGAGCCTCCATCATTAAGGATGTTCCAGTTGGTTAAAAGACACATGAAGGATCCTTCATTTCAGGCGTGGCTGGAAAGTACTCAGGTGTATCCTCAATGCGGAAATGACTGAAGATAATTCCCGTGCCTATAGCCTATAGGCTAAGCCCATCTCCATACCGTTAGAAATGTGTAGAAAAAAACGACACATAAAATCCACAGTTGTAAGTCGCCTTGATGTGTCTCTCATTCCGTATTCATCTTTCTTGTGAATTGTGTTTGTTGCCATGGAATTTCTCTTCGGGGAGATTAAATTCATACTAAACCTCATTAACAGCATTTTTGCACATTGTGTTCTAGATCTGTGGTTATTTAGGGGTATAAAAAGAATAAATCTTTGGTTCATTGCTGGTGAAATGTCAAATAGCCTACAGGATCATTGCTTAACCCAAGTCACAAAGAAGGATAAAAGTTTGACAATAACGCGCACATCAGCCTGAGAAGTTTCTTTTAGGTGTTCTACTTCCATGAGGTAGGTGGGTATTAGGGGTTGGCGTAGACGGACACATTAATGTTAACTTTGTGAAATGTTTCGATGTGGATAAAACTGGACAGCTGTCATCCATGGAGGGGAAGGGGATACTGTGCATGACTTGCATCAGACGGAACACTTTAATGTGGCGCGTGCGAGAACGTTCCAGCTGACAGGACACGGGTCGCCTCGCCTCCTCTCGTCCTCGCATCTTCTCCTCGTTTCCCCCGTGACCTTTCACCGAGGAGGAGACGCGAGGCGAGGAGAAATCGTTATCGGAAGGAATGTACCCAACACGTCTCGTGGCTGCGTTGCATTCTGGTCTTGTCGAGGCTGCTGTCGGCTGAGAAATTGGTCTCTCCTCCTCTTCTACGATGGATTTCTCCCTGTATGATTGTTGAACGTCTCTTGGTGCAAAATGGCGGCTCTAGAATGAAGCCCTCGCTCTTTGATTCCGAGGGACTGACACCAAAATATTATTATTATATTATTCATAGTATACACCAAGTATGTAGATGAGAGACATTTTTGCCTTATGATGATCATCAACCGGAGTTTTGTGAAGAGAGGGTCGCACTCAGAAATATATCATTCACTTGATTTAATTGTTCATCTGTCACAGAACGTTTTCGGCCATCATCAATGTGTACAAATGAAGGAATACGTTCCTTATTTACATGGGACAGGTAGATTGCCAGGTGAACCTCATTTCTAATCATTGTGGTGTTGTAATCACATGGAAACACATCACATAGAATGGAATCACATAGAATTTCACTGTCAGTCAATACTGTGCATTGTAATTTCAATTTCATCTGAAGTACATCCACCATCCAGTTAGACATACTGAAATAACAATATTTAAAATTAGCATTATTCACAAAGCATATTCCAAAACAACTATGGCTATCACTGTGGGCCTCAGGTTTCTCACCGTTCATAAATCAGTTCAAACCAATAGTTGGCAAAAACCTTTAAACATGTCAATATAATCAAGGGATCAGTACAGCCTCCAAAGCTACATCTGTTATCAAAGCCACACTTACTAATTTGGTATAATGCAACTTTGAACAATTTTCTTTACGGAGCCCCTCTGGGGTCACATGGTAGAAACCCCAGAGGGGCTCCGTAACAATTAAATCAAGTGAATGATATATTTCTGAGTGTGACCCTCTCTTTACAAAATGGTTATATGCATCTAGGATAACGCACCAGGTGGTCAGAGCGCAGTGGCATCCCTGCAAATAGGATCATCAACTGGAGGCCATAACTTCCCCTCCTTACCACTACGCTGTTTATAGCTCCAGTACACATTGTCACAGAGGTGAACATAAGGTTGCGCTAACAAACTCAGTCCTAGTCTGTACAACACACAAACCCTCTCTGTCACTGTGTAAACTTCAAGTTCAGCGTTTCCCTCATCAGCGCCGCATAACAAGCGCCGGGGCCGGGGGGAAGTGATGTCGTCTCCAGTCGAGGTGACGGGACCCCGAGAGTCCCAGTCCTCCCAGTTCTCTTTGGTGGAGCGGAGACAGAGGCAGAGAGCCCTCCTAATGGGAAACACAGGCCCGGGTATAAATATCCACACAGCAGCGCTCTCTGTTATGTGTGTGTGTGTGTGTGTTGCCAAAGGGGAGGAGCTGGGGGGGGTGGGGGGGTTGTGCCAGCGCACTCAAGGCTATGGTGAGGGTAATGAGAAACATGTTGGTGGCGGGTGGAGGGGGGGAGAGCAAAGGGGGCGACCATGCTAAATGAGTCATTCCATAACAATGCTCTATACCCAGACGTGGAGCGTGTGATCATAAATCTGATCCCAGAGCAGTCGGTTCACTTCTGGATCAAGGTTGCTGCTTGACGTTTTAAAAATGTGTGAAGCTGTTCACAATTATGACAGCTGAAGAGAATGTCGAGTGGAATACTGTGTTGCTATAGATGGTTAAGCATGCATGTAGTGTGTATGTTATTTATTATTGACAGCTATTTTTATGTCATTTTTTTCAGCTTTTTAAACTTTGTTTTTGAACAAGCTGCTATACAAATAATGCTTATTATTATTATTGTGTATAGATTTTTTGTACTGTACCTCACTAGTGTTTTACAGTAATACTGTACCTCATTGGTGTTTTCCAATACTACTGTACCTCACTAGTGTTTTTCAATACTACTGTACCTCACTAGTGTTTTTCAATACTACTGTACCTCACTAGTGTTTTTCAATATTACTGTAACTCACTAGTGTTTTCCAATAATACTGTACCTCACTAGTGCTTTACACTAATACTGTACCTCATTGGTGTTTTTCAATACTACTGTACCTTACTAGTGATTTTCAATACTACTGTACCTAGTGTTTTTCAATAATACAGTACCTCATTTGTGTTTTTCAATACTACTGTACCTCTTATTATTGTGTATAGATTTTTTGACCTCTCTTCTCTATCCAGAGGAAGTTGACAGAGCTCCATGCTCTTTTCCAGCAACACCCCGCTTCACATTCATACAGTTCCACATATTCACACTGGGAGCCGGCCAGTAAAACCACAGTCTTCTACTGTTGGCTACTGAGTAGCTCCACTGCAGCAGTTGGGGGTTTCAGTGTCTTGCTCAGGGGAACCTCAACAGTAGTTGTTGACGGAGGGGAGAGTGTTACTCATTCACTTTCCCCACCCACATTTCCCCAGCTGGTATTTGGGATTCAAACTGGCAACCTGTTTCTGCCCCCATGCATTAGAGGTGGAATAACAATCATTTTTGTGATGTAAACCCCCCTCTGGCGGCCATATTGGAGGTCCACAGCTCTCGGCAACATGTGGCTGTGAACAGCTGTGTTGTTGTGTTTCTAAACGTACAACTTGTCTGTCTCTACAGAATTGAATAGACATGGTTAATTTCTACTGTTGACTGATCATTTCACCACTGATAAATCTGATTTTTTGATTAGATATCAAATACTATCGGGGTCATTCCTATGTTCCCAGAGTCCTATGTTCCCAGGGTCCTATGTTCCCCAGTTCTATGTGCTCTCTCAGGGTCCTATGTTCTCAGGGTCCTATGTTCTCAGGGTCCTATGTTCCCAGGGTCCTATGTTCCCCAGCTCTATATAGCACATAATGGGAACCTGAAAAAGATGTTCCCCAGCTCTGTATTCGCTTAATATGGTTAGTTAGAGTTAGGGTTAAACATAGGACCCTGGGAACATAGGACCCTTTGTCATGTTCCCATTTTGTGCCATATAAATCTGGGGAACACAGATACGCTACCATACTATCTAATACTAATGCTATCAATACTACCTGGTTAGCTAACCACCACTGTCTTGTTGTTAACACATCTGATTAGCAGACTAGCTAACGTAGCAGTGGCTAGTAGTTGCATGTTAACATTAACCTCAGCTGCTTTGTTAAGTTATCTGGCAAGTTAGCGAGCTAACACTTTGTTCAGGTTAACTGAGCTGACTCTTCTCAAGCTACAACTCAGAGTGTTTTGGAGTAGAGACTAGGGCTTAAGACAAGACAGTTTACTGTGTCACAGTAACCTACATTTGGAAACAACTGACTTTTACTTTTATCATTACTACTGAATGCATCTACAGCCACTCCACAATAATCTTTTTCAGGTTTCTCTCCTTTTCTCTTTTTCTAGTTGTTACATATTTAGACATTACATATTTGCATACGGCCAATTCTCCATTGGACCGAGCCAGACATAGTTAAAGGGAGATTTGTGACGCAGCTGAAAAGCCTCTCTACCGTCTCTGTAGACCGGACCTGTCAGACGCTGTGATTTAATACCACCAAGTGCACCAGCCTCAGACGAGGGCAAAGCCAGCCTCCTTCAAAAGGCTTTATCTCTCTAATATCATTTTTGGCTCGGACTGAGCGGGAAGAACTTGGATGTGAGGGAAGATGGATTATGTGCGTGTTAACATTGTGTGAGGGCTTCGCCAGGGTCCCTGCCAGAGTCTGGTTGGCAACTTCTTGCTGGCTTGGGAAGTGAACAATCTGCAGTGTGACTGTTATGATTTATACAGAGCAGCTGTCAAGGGGGGTCGAATCATAATACAAGTAGCAGCCACTGAGTTTTGCAAACAGAGAAAGACCTATTTATTTTGCTGTGTTTTTTTTTTATTGAAGATGGATGTGCTTTTTGATGAGTCCCAAATATTCTAGTGCTTCTCCGTGCTGGTGGGAGAGAGAGAGGGAGAAATAAAGAGAGAGAGAGCTGGAAAAACGAGAAAGACTTCAGAGAGGAAGAAAAGAGAGGGAGAGGGAGATGGAGAGAGCAAGACGTTGAGTCCCAGGCCGGCACCAGCCTTTATTAGCGGTGTCCCAGTAATATAACCACCTCTCGGAGGACAGCCATAGAATTTCCTGTTCCTCCCAAATCTTGGCCAGAAATTAGGCCATCATTACCTCTGGTGAGGAGAAACCCTGCAGCAGCCCATGGAGAGGAGGAGAAGGCAGTGCTGGCCAGGCTGGCCCAGCACCAGGCTGGCCCAGCACCAGGCCTGCAAACCCTGCAGGATGGACGAGGAACTGGACATCTCTAGTGTTTTCCAATAATACAGTACCTCACTAGTGCTTTTCAATACTACTGTACCTCACTAGTGTTTTTCAATACTACTGTACCTCACTAGTGCTTTACAGTAATACTGTACCTCATTGGTATTTTTCCAATACTGCTGTACCTCCACTAGTGTTTTCCAATACTACTGTACCTCACTAGTGCTTTATAGTAATACTGTACCTCATTGGTGTTTTTCAATATTACTGTACCTTACTAGTGTTTTTCAATACTGCTGTACCTTACTAGTGATTTCCAATAATACAGTACCTCACTAGTGCTTTTCAATACTACTGTACCTCACTAGTGCTTTTCAATACTACTGCACCTCACTAGTGTTTTACAGTAATACTGTACCTCAATGGTGTTTTTCGATACTGCTGTAGGCTGCCTCACTAGTGTTTTTCAATACTACTGTACCTCACTAGTGCTTTACAGTAATACTGTACCTCATTGGTGTTTTTCAATACGGCTGTACCTCACTAGTGTTTTTCAATACTACTGTACCTTACTAGTGTTTTTCAATAATGCTGTACCTCACTAGTGTTTTTCAATACTACTGTACCTCACTAGTGTTTTTAAACAACACTGTACCTAGTGTTTTTCAATAATACAGTACTTCATTTGTGTTTTTCAATACTACTGCATTTTTCAATAAATAATTTGTATGCATCGGTTTTCTTTCTCCTCTGAAATGTGCTGTTCATTTGCACAGCATAATCATTTGAATTAAGGCTGGTATATTTGTATCACTGAATGATTGTGAATGCACACAAGCATTGAATGAGTGATTTACAGAATGCACACAAGCATTCACTAAAACACACACGCAAACACTTCTTCTTTTCTTGTAGCCAGCCATCTTTTCTAAGATCTCTGCAGCACATAAAGCATTCAATTATACTGAGTGTATATGGTATATCCACAAAAAATATTCTAACAGCTAAGCCTTGCTACTTACATTGTACAACCCCATGCAAGTATAGATATAGTATTTGATGGTACTATATCTATCAAACAGAGTTGTAGTATCCTTAAGTCTTGGATATCAGTGTGTGTGTCATCTTTGGTTGGTTTTAGTTATTTACTTTTCTTAAGTCCCCCGTTCTGTGTATCAGAGAGATGAATCTGAACTGAGAAAAGGAACTTTCAAAAGAACTGAATTTGAAATTGTTGTTTAGTTAAACTCAGTAATAACTGCATTCAATTTCAAATATTCATTCAACAGTTAAATATGAGCATGACAGATTCAAATGTATGCAATTAAAATACAATCTCTGCTGGCACACATCTCTTGCCATAACTTTCACCCCAGCACTGCAAACAAATTGAGAGATTCTGTCTGTAGAAACCTGCACTGAAATGGTCCTCAAACATCTATGCATTGACTGGTTGGATGTTGAAGGGTCTAGCACAGATAATCACACATTATCACACAACACAATGCCACAGATGTTGCAAGTTTTGAGGGAGCGTGCAATTGGCACGCTGACTGCAGGAATGTCCACCAGAGCTCATGTTGCAGCATGATAATGCACGGCTACAGATACTGACTGGTTTTCAAAAAATCTGTAGCCCTAGTCATGTGAGATCCATAGTTCAGTGCCTAATAAATGTATTTTTTCCAAGATAAAACTGCACATTTTAGAGTGTCCTTTTATTGTGAGCAGCCCAAGGCACACCTGTGCAATAATCATGCTGTTTAATCAGCATCTTGATATGCCACACCTGTCAGGTGGATGGATTATCTTGGCAAAGGAGAAGTGCTCACTAACACGGATTTAAACAAATTTGTGAACAAAATTTGAGAGAAATAAGCCTTTTGTGTGCATAGAAAAAGTCTTTAGATCTTTTATTTCAACTCATGAAAAATGGGAGCAAAACCAAAAGTGTTGCGTTTATATTTTTGTTCAGTGTACATAGCATGATCCAGTCCTCCCTTCGACTCACTTGGTTACCAAACCCACCTCTAGGGTTCTATAGATGCGGTAATTGTGTCCACTGCTCTAATTCAAGTGACACTAAATATTTTTCTCATCCCCGTACAGGCAAAAAATGTAACATCAAATCTTTCATAAATTGTAATTCTACACATGTCATATTATTTTGAAGTGTCCACGCGGGCAAGTCTATGTTGGTCAAACTAAACGCCCTTTAAAACAAAGAATAGCTGAACACAAAACTGCTATCCGCACTAAAAATATGGACTATGCAATCGCACGCCATTATATTCAATTTAATCATGGCTCTCCTGCTTCTCTTAAATTCTGGGGGATCGAAAATATTACACCATCCCCTAGAGGTGGAGATATTATTAATAGATTGCTGTGCAGAGAAGCTTTCTGGATCACTAAACTTAACACTGTTGAACCATCAGGACTTAACGAGCAGCTAAGCCTTACTTGTTTTTTATATCCCTAAGCCAAGCCCTACTTGTTGTTTTTTTATGTAGCCATACTGCTTGAGACAGGCTATATATGATAATTATTGATACAATACGATGCGTGGTTACAATTTATGGGTGGATGTAAAGTCATGTATCTTTTATATGTGTCCTTTTCTTTATTATTTATTAATCAGGAACCCTATTTACATGCAGCCTACTGACCCCTGTTCACTTTTCCAGCATTTGCTGTAGTAATTCTTTATTAGGAGAGTGTTGGTTTTGATATTCAATAGGCTAAGATACATCGTTTTGATGCAGGCTATTTATTGTTGTTGCTGTTGTCTTGATGCAGTCTGTGGTTACTGTTGTAATGTTATGAATAGATATTTTCTTTTTTCATATTTACTTTCTCTTTTCTCTTTTTTAATATTGCATAAGAGAGAACTTTGTTTTCATGCAGTTTATTGTCCCCTCCCCTTTTTCTCCCTCTTCCAGCCTATGCTGTAGTAATTTCTGATGAGGGGAGTTTTGTTTAAGATATTTAATGGACTAATATATATCGTTTCGATACAAGTTATTTATTATGGTTATTAGAGCTGCAACGATTAATCGATTAATTGATTAGTTGTCAACTATTAAATTAATCACCAACTATTTTGATAATCAATTAATCGGTTTGAGTAATTTTTTAAGAAAAATAAGTCAAAATTCTCTGATTCCAGCTTCTTAAATGTGAATATTTTCTGGTTTCTTTACTCCTCTATGACAGTAAACTGAATATCTTTGGGTTGTGGACAAAACAAGACATTGATCCACATTTTTCACCATTTTCTGACATTTTATAGACCAAACAACTAATCGATTAATCGAGAAAATAATCGACAGATTAATCGGCAATGAAAATAATCGTTAGTTGCAGCCCTAATGGTTATTGATATTTTGATACAGCTTATTGGATGTGGTTACTGATGAAATATCATATTTATGTATCTATTTATGTATTTGCTGCTCTTTTTTGTTGCATAGTTGGGAACCCTGCATGCAGCTTGTTGTCCCCTTCCCATTCTTCCAGCCTGTGCTGGATTAGTTCCTAATTAGGGGAGGTTATTTAAGAGAATACAAGCCTTTGTACTGTTTGACTCTGATGAAGACGCACTTGGCGTTGAAACGTTAGTCTTGCAATAAAATGTGTTGCCTTTAATCCGTGTGCTCCAGTATACTTTGGACCATATCTCTGAAGTCCCTCCCCATAAACAACGGTGGATTATGCGGATCTGTCTTTCTTCTACTGATTTGTGCATTAAGAGTTATTGTGTGTTTAAATGGAAAATGCCTCCTTGTCATAGTGTACTATATTCCTTTGGATTGTAGTCTCTGCAGTGTCCAGATGAAGTTAGAGGTGTGGTCAGGTGTAGCTGTATTCAAGACCGTCTTAATGGGAGTCCGAGTCAATTCCAGGACCATTCCTTGGTCCTTCCTCCATCTATTCCTTGTGAGTTGGTTGAAGCGCGTTAAACCTCTTCCTCCACCGTTGTTTATTTTGCCCTTCCATTTTTCCTCCATCAAGAGTTCATCAGAGTTGGACTTCCTTTAACTGTGCATTAGCCAGCAATCAAAAAGCTATACTCCAGTCCAAAGCCTTTGATTCTCTGAATGTTTGCTTTTTTTGTTTGCCTGTGTTTCCCTGTGTTTGTCTATGAGCATCCTGCATTGGTGTAGGTGTATCCGGCCCTCGGTCCTGCTCGATTTAACACGAGTGGATATGGGTGTTGTGTTGGTGTGTACCACAGGCCCAGAATCTGACTCACAATGACAGGAAACTCATTCATCCACCTCCTCCCCTGCACTGCTGAAACCTAAGACCTGAGCCACTGGCACAATACCTCCGCCCAAAATCTCTGCACTCACTCAAGGAGCCAATTACCCATATATCTAGATTAGACCATTTATAACCGAAAAGGAAATCTGGATCAAACTCTGCCAGCTCTATTTCCTCTCATTATCCAGTTGTAAAATGAGCCTGCTCATTTGATATATATGTGCCCCGAGGGTCAAGGGATCTTTCCAGGCATGGTCTCTGCAGTCGGACTATTAAATCTGCTCAGCGCTAAACTGTGGCTGTAGTGCTTTTTTTTTCTTGATTTATGAATAGGTTACCTGTACACCATGCAAATGAACGCCTCAAAAATGCCCGCTGGTTACTTTGGAAAGACCCACTGGGTAAAATGTTATCAAAATACTCCAATTTACTAAACCGGCTGACCGAGGTTTAGGGTGCTTTCAGACTCGGGCTTGTTTTGGGGTTGGAAACTGCTGTCCTCTCCTGAGAGCCTGTGTTTGCTGATCCTCCTGCCCCCGCGCCGCTGTTTTTAATTTCCCCAACAAACCCAAGTATGCATAATGTCCATGGTAAATAATGAGGCGGTGGATTAGGGGCAGGTTATAAAAAGTCATTAGCGCATGCTGCTCCAGTGACTCCACAAGCAGAAGTAACCACACAGCCGTGGCAGCGCTCTCCATCACGGCGCTCCGGCTTTATTGATGAGTAGAGAAGGCTGTAATTAGCCGGCAGTGGCTCAGGGTTTCTGCTCACATCCATTTATGAGATATGCACACGCTCTCTCCCCGCATATACGTCACACACACACACACACACACACACACACATTCACATGGAAGAGGGTAAACTCATTTTTACCAACTTTTTATTTACAGAATAGAGCTTACTACTTTTTTTAGGCTGACATAAATCATTCTGAGGTGAATTGATAACATTGCAGCATACATCATAGTAAGTAGTATCATACTGGTGTACGTTCTATGATAAGTTCTTTGGTGCTCAGAGCTCATTGCTGTGTGTTTCTGCACTGCACTTCCCAGAGATCACCTGTCAATCAAACAGCGTGGCGTCTTCTTCCTTGGATTTTCTGTCGATGCAGTCTGAGTTTCTGTAGGTGCCGCTCTTTTCTTTGTCTGTTCAGCCATTGTGGCTATCACTACTCATGCTAACTACCCAGTTCTTCTTCTGTTTATTCCACACAACGCAAAACTTTCTGGGCTATCAGACACCGGGTGTTTAGAACAGCAATAGGTTGAATCATAATTAAAAATATATGAATGAATGAATGAAATTTTATTACTGTGTCGTGCATACAATTGTATGCCCAGCTCGCATGGGCTTACAAGACACCATAAATTCAAACAAGCCAGGACCAGAGTACAGTGTATACACTGTCAAACAACAGAGAAAGAAAATAAAGAAACTAAAGCATCTTTCACCTTCAGATCTTCAGACCATCACTGAGTAGGGCAGAACTCCTTAATCACTGACAGAAGCTTACTGTGTGTTACTGAAAAATCAAAATAAATATTAATTAAATAATCTATCTTGCCTTCTTTTCCAGGCTTTTGAGATAAAGTTAGCAAACCTTAATACATCAAAATGAAACAGCCATTCCAGTTTTTGCTCATCTGAGCACCAGAATATTTCAGGGTTTTGTTGAGCGATTTCATGGAACAGTAACTCTCTTAAGTCATCATAATTTGTACAGTACAAAAGAAAATGGCACTCACTTTCCACTTCACCCAAATCACACAGCTCACACAGTCTGTTTTCCTCCAGGATATTTTTGAATCGACCAACCTCAATGGCCAGAGGAAGAATACCAGCTCTCAACTGTGCAACCAAAGATCTTTGGCTTCTAGATAAACGAGATGTAAAATATAACCGATTTTAGTTTATATTGGTGGCTGTTTGCCTTATTGCGATCACCGACTGGAGGTCAGAGTTTACCACTACATCACTGCACATATGGCTCCTGACAGGGCGGATGGCTGGTCGGCTGTGTTTTGGAGGTGGAGGAATGTGGCAGGATGCCACGCAGATCTCCTCAGCTCACAGCCACTGCTGTTTCTTGTTCTGAACCCAGACGAAGCGCTGGCAAGCTTGAGTCAAAATCCTGAAGTTTCTAAAAAAAAAGAAAAAAAAAGCCTTCCTTCTCACCCCAGCAGCTGTCAGAAGTTGTACTATACTTCCTCAGGTAATGATAACCTGTCAGAGGTGAGGCCCGGGCTGACGCTGCGCCTGCTAACCCACAGCCAGGGGTATCATCAACGCTCTGTGCTGCACTGGGAGCGAGAGGTGGGAAAACACCAGAGATTTCTGCCCCTGGCAACTGAACTTTGAGACGTTTCCAAGCATTCAATCAGTTTTAAGGGAACGCTGCTAAGGCAATCGTTATCGCCGTTTCCTTCTGTTGTTTTTTTGCACTGCATCTCATAAGGTTTTCTTTCAATAAATACTTTGTACGCTTCAATTTCCTTTCTCCTCTGCAATCTGCTGTTCATTTGGACATTTTTTTCAGTACTACTCTACCTCACTAGTGTTTTTCAATACTGCTCTACCTCACTAGTGTTTTTCCAATACTACTCTACCTCACTAGTGTTTTTCAATACTGCTCTACCTCACTAGTGTTTTTTAATACTGCTCTACCTCACTAGTGTTTTTCCAATACTACTCTACCTCACTAGTGTTTTTCAATACTACTGTACCTCACTAGTGTTTTTCAATACCACTGTACCTCACTCAATACTACTGTACCTCACTAGTGTTTTTTAATACTACTGTACCTCACTAGTGTTTTTCAATACCACTGTACCTCACTCAATACTACTGTACCTCACTAGTGTTTTTCAACACTACTGTACCTCACTAGTGTTTTCCAATACCACTGTACCTCACTCAATACTACTGTACCTCACTAGTGTTTTTCAACACTACTGTACCTCACTAGTGTTTTTCAATACCACTGTACCTCACTCAATACTACTGTACGTCACTAGTGTTTTTCCAATACTGCTCTACCTCACTGGTGTTTTTCCAATACTACTGTACCTCACTAGTGTTTTTCAATACTACTGTACCTCACTGGTGTTTTTCCAGCACTACTGTACCTCACTAGTGTTTTTCAATACCACTATACCTCACTCAGTACTACTGTACCTCACTAGTGTTTTTCAATACCACTGTACCTCACTCAATACTACTAGTGTTTTTCAATGCTTCTGTACCCCACTAGTACTAATACTTTATCTGACCTTTTTTTTCAATAAATATACTTTGTATGCTTCAACTTCCTTTCCCCTCTGATATTTATTCATTTATTCATCACTTAATGATTGTGAACTCACAGAAGCACTGAATCAGTGATTTAGTGCATGCACACAACCGTTCACTAAAAGACACACTTAAACACGTCTTCTTTTCTAAGATCTCTGCAGCACTCAGCATTCAGTTGTACTGTTATGTATATGGTATGTCTGCACCAAAACAGCTAAGCCTTCCATACTTACATTGCACAACCCCTGTGCATGTTCAGATACAGTACCATCAAGTCATGGGATATCAGTGTGCGTCACGCCATAAGACACGTTTGTAGGCTTAGTCGTAAAAATAGCTGGAGAATTATGATAAAATTACTGATTCTGAATATCATGACGCAAATGACTGTGAGCGCTGATGCAATTATACTGGCTTCATCTGGAGCTAAACTCAACAACGGTGTGCTTCCACTTACACTGGAGGAAGTGAATACTCTGAGAAATGACTGCTACAGGGCAAATAGAGCTTTCTATGTAAACAGTCTGCAAATCAAAATACAAATCAGTAACATGATATCCTGTTTTTGAAGGCTTCGCCGACAATATAATTATGAAATTCTTCCGCCAGAGAAAAACTTCCCAAGGAAATGAATTGTGTTTTATGGTGCAACTAAACAGCATTTACACTATTTATCTGTTTAGAGCATGTATGGCCCTTGTTGCAGTTCTTTCTTCTGTTGAAACCATTAGGTGGTTACTGGACATGAGCTGCTGTGACTCCCTGCTCTGCCTTTATGGCAAACACATGTTGAGGCTTGAGATTTTAATGATTTGGACTGCCTCTGAATCTGCCATACCACCATTTTAAAGCCATTTCCCATGCTACATCCTCCATTTTCATTTTAAGAGCAAACCAAGGAGCTTGGCTGGTATGTTACATGCACTGTTATGGCAAAGCTAAGGGAACAGTAATCTACTCTGGTAGGACTTGCTTTCCCCAGATTCCTGGATTCAATTATATGTTTCAAACACACACACACACACACACACACACACACACACACACACACACACACACACACACACACACACACACACACACACACACACACACACATATATATACATACAGTACTGTGCAAAAGTCTTAGGCAGGATTTTTCTTTGTCTTAGATGTTTATTTATTTGTTTACTGCATTGGTGTGTCAGTAGACTTTTTTTATATTTAGAAACTTTTCATTTCATTATTTTTGAAAGCATCTTTGTTTTATGGATTTTTTTTTTTTTTTTTTACATGTGCCTAAAACCTTTGCACAGGACTGTATACAAAATATAGATATGAGAGAGTTTTGCAATCGTGGCTCAGAGAAATCAGTTCAAGTATGTCTATAGGATCGGACTGAGAAGATATTGGTAACAGTGCTGGGGGGTGGGGTGGGGTGGACCTACCATATGAGCTTTTTAATTAAGACTAGCTGTTCAAGTTTCCATAATGGAGCCCCGTGTCTTCTGATACTTGGGGGGGGGGGGGGGGGGGTTTAGGATCAGGACTTTAAACAAAGCCATCTTTCTTGCTGTTTCCTATTTGGCCCAGGGAGGTGCCGGGTGGGGGGTTGTGGGGGAGGGGGGTTTACTGGGAGAGGGACACGGGAGATGAGTCGTGCGGAGGCCCGGTAGCCCCCGGGGGCGGTGCAGGTTCCCGGACAGGTTAGACCCTCCGCGAGTCTCCTGTTACCAGGCTGTGGATGGAGATGAGTGAGGAGGCGGGGGGGGGGGTCAGAGGTCGCCCCGGCTTCCTCCTCAGTGTGTACTAAACACAGAGGGGAGGATGCAGCCTGACGGATCCATTTCTCCGTCCCCCTTCAGGCGGGATTATTCCCACTCGGAAAGGTCGGTGCAGGCTTAGAAAAAAGCAGCGCAGACCGCGGGGGGATTTCAATGCTTTGCATGACGTTTACCAAAAATTGGCTGAGGTCAGAGTTCAACAGCTGTTCATCCAATGTAGTAAAACTGACTGAGTGGATTTTATCAGGGGAAGGGCTGAACTGGATAGTACCTGGCAAGCATTGGACGGTGACATGCAGGAAGTTCAACATTGACACAAACGAGCATGAAATTTTCACAATGTGATATTATGTCATGGTACCAATTCATATCAAAAGAGCTTTGGAAACTGTTTGAACTGATATCAGAAAGATATTTATGTCCTGATTGCACAACATTTTCTAAACTTTCATTTTGGCACCATATTTATCAGAGGTGGGGACTTGAGTCACATGACTTAGACTCGAGTCACAATTTGAATCGCTTGAGACTTGATGCATGAAGAGAATACTTGAGACTTGACTTGGGTTCTGGTGACTTGGAACTTGACTCTGACTTGTGCTTTGATGACTTGAAAAGGTTTCTAAAGTCTTGACAAAAGAGTTTGTGTTTGTGTAAATTACTTAGATTGAAAGTGATGAGAATGATGACATTGATTGAATTTATTGAAGTTGAAACTGATTATAGAAATCAAACTCATGATGCTCTTACCAAGTTTTTATCCTATTAAAACCATATTGCATTGAAAAGTCCTAGATATTTCTTTAAGATATTAAATTGATACTGGATTTGTTCTGACTTGACTTGCTGTTCTACATTTAGACTTGAGACTTGACATTAATGACATGGACTTGACTAGAAACTTACTCGGGACTTGAGCAAAGTTGACTTGGT
Organism: Centroberyx affinis; assembly: GCF_046629955.1. Lineage (NCBI taxonomy): Eukaryota > Metazoa > Chordata > Actinopteri > Beryciformes > Berycidae > Centroberyx > Centroberyx affinis. The sequence goes on along the minus strand of NW_027284045.1, from coordinate 133,858 downwards.
CACACTTCTGATATTTATATATCTATATTTCAATGTTGTATTCAACGTCAAACTCTTTGCTGGGATCCGTCTCTAACTCTTGACCATGCTTATCCGCCTAATAGGTTATGCACACCACTGAAATGACCTGGAAATACCTGAATATTACTGATACGTTCAGCCGAAGCGCCGACCTGAGCTGGGTGTATTTGCTTAATCCTGTTAATCTAATTGATAGTGCTGCGGGGAGGGGCCCCGGGGTGCAGTGGGAGACCCCGACTGGGTGTGATGTCATCTGTTTCTGCTGCTCAGCCGGCGCTGGGCTTGCCTTTAAGTGCTTTCCAATATGTTAGGAGATCAAAAGCCACACTCACCAGAGCAGCAGTAATCACCTCCTCTGCTAGGGGCAGGTGTGTGTGTGTGTGTGTGTGTGTGTGTGTATGCATGTGTGTGTGTGTGCGTGCGTGTGTGTGTGTGGTATTGGTCGTGTGGTACGGATATGCAAAGGGTTGCTGGCATTTCCAAAGATAGCCAGGCTGACATTTCTATTGACTTTGATGTTGATAATCCCTCACAAGTTCCCCAAAGCCAACTGATATTTTATGTGTGTGTGTATCTGTGTGTGTGTGTGTGTGTGCATGCTTGTGGGTGTGTGTGTGTGTGAAGCCACAAAGTATGTGCACTCACTAGCACACTGTTGGATCAATATCAAGGTTACGGCAATGTTAAGCTATGAAAATGTTTCCGATTGGAAAGAGTAAACAGTTTACTCAAGATATTTAAAAATCCCCGGTAACGTCAAGACCGATTTGTCATTTCATTCCTTTTGATTGCCATACTCGCCACTTTTCCCATGGTCAAACTCCCTCTGAGTTTGTAGCGGGCGATGATGATCCTCTTGCGGTCTCATCCAAACGAAGACAATAGGAAAACGGCGTCAGGTTTGGCTTTCGGAAACCTTCCAGCCCCTGGTTTCCTGTTATGATGGATGAGCGGCGGGGTCACCCAGAGGTTGGCGCTGCAACAGATACTAGTACCTCTATAGATGGGCCCCCGCTGATAGGGAAACCAGACAGGGAAACACAGATGGAGGATCATATGAATGAAGAGCAGTGTGTGTGTGTCTGAACATGAAAAATAGCTCCTGAGCGGGGGGGGGGGGTGGCGGGTTCGCTGCCCTTTTGTTGCTCTGGGATCCTTTTAAGAGCTCCATATATTTCTCATTTTTAAAATCCTTTTTGGGCCGGTCCAGCATAATTTACAAGCATGCATTTTGCATTTTGCGTTCTTATGTTTTGGCCGTTTTTCACATTTTTTTTTTTTTAAACTTTATTGCCATTAACACACATTAACAGGCAATTAACATTACAAAACAAAATCACCTTGAGATTGGGCTTCACTTGACATACATACACATATAGATGAAATTACACCGTACAGAAGTAGAACACACACACATATACCTACAAAAATGATACATCTAAACAATAAAGTACAAGATTCCTAACTAAGGTAGTTAATAACTGATGACCATTTTCTTATAAAAATAGGCAGTTTTAGTTGTAGCTGGGCAGTCATGTGTTCCATCATGTAAACATGTTTGACTTTGTAGCCATTGAACAATCGTGGGAGGGTTAGGCTTCATCCAATTACTAGTAATTATTTTTCTTGCAACCATCAACAAAATATGCAGTATATAACACTGGTCTGTGGTAAACAGGAGTTCAGGTGACACTTCCAATAAAAACAATAACGGGTCCAGGGGAGTGTCCCATCTTTCACTCTCATATACATTTTAGAGTTTAGCCAAATTCGTTGGCGCTTCCACATGACAGCAAGAGGTAACTTTATCAGATTTGAATGTCAATACCCAGAAAAGATGATGTCAGTGAACTGCCACAGCCCCGGCCGGTCTGTGCTGCTTTATACCAAAGTAAACCGAAGGGACAAGAGAGGCTAGATCTAATGTTGGTGAGTCCAGCTTTCTGATGCTGTTTAGACAGTTTGGATTTCACTCTCTCTTCAGTTCCAATTCATCACTTACTGTGTGGAGAAGATTTCCCACCAGTGATCATACTGATACCAGAATTTAATTTGGGAAAATAAGGAGAATCTACAGCGGGGATAAGTGTGGATGCTTTGTGATTTAAACTGATCAGACGGGCTGAATTTTTACAAATAAGCCTTTCATAATTCCACCTAAAACCTGTATACTGATCTAAACACCCAAAAATATTTGATACTAGTCTAACTCTTGTGGTAACCAAGGAGCTAGTCTGTGATTTTGCTTGTTTATTCCTGTTATTTATTCATATGTTGTTACCTCTTTGAAGAAAATTTTCCATTCAATGCACATACGGGGGGGGGGAGAAAATAACAAGAACACCCCATGAGAACTTTGAAGTAACTAAATCACATTTACAAAGGCAGCTACACAGGCCAGTCACGTTAACTTGAATAGCAATTAGCAGTGTGTGTCAGCTTTAAAAGAGCTCCGACTATCACCACTTAATTTTGGGAGTTTTCAAAGCAACATGAGGCAACTAAACAGGACAAATAGTCTGTCACAAACACTGTGAAATTATTGACTGTATCAAGAGACCGGTCTGGAAAATCATGACAACATGCCAAACAAAGTGCATCAGAAAAAACGAACAGTGGAGACGCACTGATAGGGACAGACAGACACTTAACACGACAGTTGAAACACCACAAAACCACAGACTCAATAATAAATATTCAATTTTTGTGCTGATATTCCATTTTTCTTTTCCCCCCTGCTGTATCTTATTACGTTTTCTCCTGCAACAACCCCAGTTCCCCCACGGGGATCAATAAAGTTTCATCATCTATCATCTGACAGAGCGAACCGACTCAAAGTGGATACTTGGAAACACAAGGAGGATAATTCATATCTGGAGATCTTGAGAGCAGATGTGTGTTAATGTGTAACAATGAATAACATATACTACTACAACATATTATATGAAGATAGAGTTACGCTCCATGCACAAAAAGTTACAGAAATGCATTTCCAAACCAGGAATGGATGAGGTGGAGGATTGATTCATTTATTGATTTACTTGCCTAAACTTAAAGGGAGGGTTCAGCGATTTTATAAGCCTATTAATCACTGATCAAGCCCCCTCTTAGAACATGCCAAATGTGTTTACACTAGAGCTTGCATGTCTGTGAAGTGAGCAACCTCCTATAGATGAGAATGGCGATGAAACCACGCCTACAAAGTGCAGTGCAGGTGAAAAATCCTATTCAATTTCTATGAGCAAAACAATAAATTGGCATTTTCTATGGTTGCTATGTCTGTGTTCAAATAATTTATATGACATGTATCTAGTGTAAATAATTTGTCGTTACCGTTTCACGGTTGTCTAACAACAGCAGGATCATAAAAAAAAAAAAAATTCTCAAAAAAAAAAAGGTCTCAAAATGCTAGCATGACTCCTCTCTTGAATGGAAGTTTGCTAGCTTTTAGCAATTAGCTTGTAAGCAACCACAGAAAATGTTTTTTTTTGTTTTGCCCATAGAAATAGACCAGGGCAGATCACTTGTACTGCACTTTGTGGTCGTGGCCCATTTGAAACGTCACGCCATTCTTCTAGCAATGCTAGCACAAGTCAGTGGGGTATGAAACCATACCTCTTAAAATCACTTGCAAGCCATTCCATATACTTCCATAGCTGTAGTAAGAGTAAGAATACATAATAGAACTTACTTAAAGCACTTGAAAGCACATGAAAGTGGTTTCATTCCCTATTGACTAGCATTGCTAGCAAATGCTAACAGGAGGCTGGTGCTTTCTCAGAGACAAAAACTCTGATGTAAAAATGTTTTGAATGTTATAATAGGTGGACATTATTAGTGATAAAAAAGGACAGGGCTCTAAAATCACTGAACCTTCCCTTTAACTGTTAGCTAACCTTTTCATGTGACGAACACGTGGAAATGGCGTGTCCAATTCACGTTATCGTCACATAATCCTTGGTGGAGGAATGTCATCTTCACGTTATTTGTGTCCACGATATGTAATCTGCATTTCAGAGTTCGTCCTCATTTCAGGTTGGCTGTAGATTAGTTAGAGTTTATCCTGTGTGACTGTAGCTGTGTAAGACGTGTACGTCCTGCATGTCTCAGCAGTTGTTGCTGTCTTCACATCAGTATGACACCAAGCAGCCTATAGCTTCATCCAGCTCATGTTTACCTTGTTAAATGATGACATCCTCCCTAAACAGAGGAGAGATAAGCTGTTTTCCTCTGTCAGAGGTTAATGGAACCGTGTCATTAGCCCTGTGGGAGAAGCCAGGGGGAGGCATTTAAGAGGTCGCTCTCCGTCACTGACTGAGTACCAGACAGTTTATCTGACCATCTGAATAGTGACAGTAATGACAGTCTGTGAGGAGAACACCATGTCTGCTCCTCCAGCCGCCACTTCCTCTGGGTCACCGAGGATGAGGAAGAGGAGACGGTAGACTTGGCAGTTAAGCTGGAAGTTGAGATAACTGTGCGTCTGTCTGTGTCCTTATGAGCTCGGTTCAGTTCAGTTTAACTGGTGCTGTATTGGCATGACATTGGGATTCCATACCTTAAAAAGAAAGTGTTAAAATAGAAGTAGATTCACTCTGGAACATATCACCTGTCAATAAAACAGTGTGTACAGTACTGTGACATCTTTTTCTTTGGATTTTCAGTTGATGAAGTTTGAGTTTCGGCTCTTTTCTTTGTCTGTTCAGCCATGGTGGCTATCACTGCTCATGCTAACTACCCAGTTCTTCTTCTGTTTATTCCGAACAAACTGGAAATGAGAAGCACATCACTTCCTGTGTTTAGAACAGCAAATGGAAAAGCTTTCATGAACTGGATAAAGGTTGAATCACTATTGTGTTACATCAATCGCCAATAGACAGTAGCAAAACAGACATTGAATTAAATGAATGATGAAAACGTTCACTCCTAGCATTAGCACCAAATGCTAGGATACTCTTTATGTCTTCATACTCTTAATACTCTGTGAAAAATCTGTGATGGTGTTACTGGTATTACTAGTTTTTGAGGACGTAATGGGATTTTGACATAAAAAAATAAAAATTTGACATTTTTTTGTCATTTATTCATTAAAATGTATACATTGTGATATTAGCTAACAAGGTGGAAAAGTCATTTTTCATTTAAGGAAACAAGGAGAGGGTGATTACACCTCTGCATGAAACCACCTAAAAAAATCAATACTGGGGCTGTTCTCATTTGAATGTATGCTTTCAACTCTATGCATTTTTTAGTACAGTAAATGCAACAAACAGGGCAATGTTTACCCAGTTAGCTGCAGTACATCTGTACATGCTGGATTTACATTGACATTAGTGCCTGCACAGACAGAAAATAACCAGTATTACGGAGAGGAAGTACAGTACGGTTAAAAACAGACTCGGGCCACCTCTGACAGTGCACCCCTACATTAGCAAGTAAAGCGGCGAGGCTCGGCAGCAGTCAGTACTAGTCCGTGCTTGTCTGTTGTCGTCTGTCTTCCGTCCTTCAGCCTGAGTGAACAGGTGTTGGATCCAGTCACTGACACTACTTTTGTTCCTTATCTGAGCGCGGCGAAGGCCCTCCGCCTAATAAATATAAATGAGCCGTCTCCCAGACAGGTCATCTCCTGCTGGAGGAAGCCCTGTCATCTGATATCCTCCATCCCACCTCCTCCTCCTCCTCCTCCTCCTCCTCCCTTCCTTCACCTCTCCTTTTCCCTAGCCTTCCCTCCTGTTGCCCTCTTGCCCTCCTCCCCCCTCCCCGATGGCTTCAAACACCTCCTCCCCATCTATACCTGCGCTCTCTCTTTCTCATTTCAATTAAAAGGAGCTTTACAACTCTGAATGTTAATATATATGAACAGATTCAGTTAGCAACAGGGATGTAGGCTAGTGGAGGATAAACACACCCAAACCCAACTTTTTTTTTTACCCTGAAATAAATCTGTGTTATACAGTAAATTCAACTAAACATCATAGTACTTATATGCTTTTTTAATACCGTGTTTTCACATTTGCCTAATACTTTTTATTAACCACTACATCACTGTATAGCAGCCATCACTGTCACAATGTGACATTAACAGTGACAAATTGTTCAATAATATATTAAAAATCAACAAATCAATGGATAACTTACTATACAATCTGCATCTCTTTTGTATTCCTTGTGTCCCTCCTGTCTGAAGTTGTGACAGGTTATATTTTGCTGAAAGTGTGGCACTTCTCCTAGAATACAGAGCTTGAGGTGACATAACAAAGCCCTGTGGTTGCCATGTTGGAGGTCCTCAGCTCCAACACATCAGCTCCAACCATGAGTAGACATGGTTAATTTCTTAGCTGTTTTTGACTGGGAACTAATCATTTCATCACTGATATCTGATTGATTTTGTGATAGATGCTGTAAACATATTTTCTGGTTAGCTAACTATCTTAAATCTGATTTGCACATTAGCTAGCGTGTAGTTAGATTAAGATTAAGATTGCACTTTATTGATCCCCTGGGGGAAATTTGGGAATTGGTATAAATTAGCAGTGGCTTGTTAGTAGGCTATTAACGCTGGTTGCTTTGCTAAATGAGCCAGCTGGCTAGTTAGCTATAACTGTTTGTTCAGGTTAACTGAGCTGACTCTTCTCAAGCTACAACCTGTGTTCGAATAGAGACTAGAGCTAAAGACAAGACAGTTTACTGTGTTACAGTAATTACATTGGAAACAAATCCACCTTATCACACTATTCACTTTTACTGAGAATGTTACTGAATAGCCAGACCACATCTTTTTCTAGCCTGGCTGTCATATAAACATTACTGAACAACCAATTTTCCAATGGACCTCCCTGCCAAGCCTCTACTTGGGGAAAAGTTTTCATAGCTACGTATTATTTTGAATTTAGAAATATAGGCTGTTTTTATTGCTTTCTCAGTTACTACAATGCAGGAGGAAGTCTCTCTCTCTCTCTCTCTCTCTCTCTCTCTCTCTCTCTCTCTCTCTCTCTCTCTCTCTCTCTCTCTCTCTCTCTCTCTCTCTCTCTCTCTCTCTCTCTCTCTCTGTCTCTCTCTGAAGCAGTGATCTGTGAACAGGCCTCCACTTCACTATAGGCCACGGAGAGCAGCTGCCAAGACTCAGGTTACAGCCTAGCATTTAGAGCTGCTCTCAGTGTGTAATGGGGAAGGGAGGAATAATAGGGATTGGGGGTGGAAGTGAGATCAGACACCAGAGCTTACCATGCAGCCCAACTTGGCATTTCTTAACACTAGAAAGGCCAAGACCAAGTCAACTGACTGCTGTTTTGACTTTAAGAATTAAAGTATCTCATCTTTCCAAATGTTCCTCCATAGACCCACTTTCTGTACAATCCACTGTTGTTAGATTTTCAAAGTCACACAGGGAAATAGTGATTCTAATTATGTTTACCCACTGTAATTGACAGCTTGTTAGCCTTCTCTTAGAACCGCTAATTGATAAGTATTTAGATGTCTATGTTGCTTTATAAATCTTTTAAATAGGAGACACTCTCAGTTTAAATTGAGAGTTTATACACTACTCAGCTGGGCTTCAATGTGGCTATTAAAAAGCAGATATGATCCAGTCAGTATCATCTACCTCAGATATGATGGATATGATGGAGTTTGATTTATTACCTATTTATTGTAGAATTGACCAATACTACACTATTGGCTATGGGAAACCTTTACACTCAATACTTGGGATTTCTTGCTATTTTTTGGTGTGAAAATGGTCAAATTTAAACATATTAGATTTTCTACACAAGATATCATGTATTGGCCACTAAAACCCCAAAATATTGGAATCAGCCTTCAAAAACCCATATCAAACCTTAGACAACCCTAGTCTCCACCACAGAAACCATGATACATAGGCTCATACATCAGACATACATTTGCATAGATCAACTCACAACACATGCAATCCACTACATTCAAAACAGTCTCTCACTGTTTCCTGAATACCAATGATGGTACTGAGAAATGACTTATAAAATTAGAGGAGATAAAGACTGTGTGCCTGTTCCAAGCAGTCCACCAAGCAAGCAGTTTGTCTAATTTTTAGCTTGGACTAGTTGATGCTATTCATTTATTTACAATTGACCAGTCCCACATCTCCCCTGGAAACCCCTAGGACCCCTGAAACCCCCTTCACACACTGGTTGAACCCCCTCGAGGACCTCTTGAACCCCCTTGAGGACCCCTGAAACCCCCTTTAAGACCCCTCAAACCCTCTCACGGACTCCTGGAACCCCATCTAGGACACCTGGAACGGCCTCTAGGGCCCCTGGAATCCCATCTAGGACACCTGGAACCCTCTCACGGACCCCTGGAACTCTCTCTGGGACTCCTGAAACCCTCTCATGGACCACCAGAACCCCCTCTAGGACCCCTGGAACCCTCTCTAGGACCCCTGAAACCCGGTCATGGACCTCCGGAACTCCGGAACTCCCTCTAGGATCCCTGGAACCCCCTCACAATCCCCTGAAACCCCCTTTAGGATCCCTGGAACCCCCTCACAATCCCCTGGAACCCTCTCTAGGATCCCTGAACCCCCCTCTAAGACACCTGGAACCCCCCTCGAGGACCCCTGGGGACCCCTCAGACTCCACTTTGAGAAGCGCTGATCAAAAGGAGTGTTTGTATAAGAGTATGAACAGGTGGGCAGAAACCACCAGTGGACTGTCAGGGCTTACTCCCTCCAGTTGTTGCATTTGGAGTAGCAGGCCTGTCTGCTCGCAGCTGTTGCACCGCTACTGCGGCATACATACTGCTGCGCTGCAATAGCCCCATCCACTCATCTTCCCACACCTCTCCCAGCGCCGAACCCCTCGCTCACCCCTTTTCTCACGCCCCTCCTTCCTCCGATCAGGCCTTCTGGCTGTAACCCTGGGACTTCTGGATATGTGGTTATCTTTCATCCCTCCGCCCAGGGATCACTGTAATGACAAGTATCCCTGTCACTCAGCACAGGGCCGGATGTTTCAGAGCACAGGAGGAAAAGGCTTCCTTCCCTCTATCCGTGAGTGTGTGTGTGTGTGTGTGTGTGTGTGTGTGTGTGTGAAGGCAAGAGTGTCCCTCACCACTCTGACAGCTCCGGAGATGAGACCAGCGGCAGGATGTTGTGTTAAGAGCTTATAGCTGTAGGCTGACGATAACTGACTTCCAGTACTGTAATTAGACACTTTGCTGTGTGTATGTGTGTGTGTTTGCATGTGTGAACCATAACGTGTGCACATACATACATACAGTACATGTGTGTATCTTTACGTGTGTGCATGTGTCTGAGGTTCTACAACTGACCTGGAGAAGAATGCACCAGTAATGTTAGGCTGAAGGAATGCTGGAACTGAGGCAGTAGTGGAGTTTTTCCTCCGGTGTAGTAGAAGATCTGTGTTTGAGGTAGCTGTGATCCCTCTCTAATTGGCCAGTGATTTATCTTGCTCTGGTGCGGTGGTTACCCTCGGGGGCTCAACTCTGGATGTTACAGCTCTACGGTCCATTATCATCTTGTCAAACTGGAGAGAGAGCCGAAGGACTTGAGTCCCAATCTACCCAAGACCAACTAACCAAACCTGTTCATCTGAATAGCCGCTGACGTTTCCTGTGCACAACATTCGCTAGTTGAGTTATCTTGCTTGGTGATGAAGGATGTAGAAATTTTGTGTTGAAAGTGTGAACATATTGATGTTTTTCTTAGATGCAAAAAACCTCATGGATCCAGAAAGTAACTCAGTCACATATGTATTCATTCGTTCATTCATTCATTCACTCACAATTAGCCTAACTGCCCCTAGTGGCCATAAGGAGGCATGACAATGTCTACAGACGTCACACTGAACCAAGAGTTGGGTCTTAAAGGTCCCATATTCTCCACTTTCCAGTGTTTATTTTCTGAGTCCTGAGGTTTCTTGAGGTCCATTCAAAGCTGTGTGTGTGGTGTCATGTACCAAAAACACTCTCAAACCATTTTTACACCAGCATCTCTCTGAGCCTTACCAAGAACAGGCTGTTTCTGTCGCTGTGTCTTTAAGGCTCATTAATATTAACGACCCCTCTGTTCTGATTGGCTAACCATTTCAAGAGTGAAATGGTGGACCTTTAATGTAGTTTGGTGAACAGCCTGACTGGCATGCAGCATTGTGAAAAACACTATCATATTTCAACAGAGCTCCACAGAGGTGCAGGGATTCCCCAAGGATACCTGATACAAATGTTTTCTCCGAAGGAAGTGGTTGGGGGAAGGATGCGGGGTATGGACTTTGTTGCCCTGTTGAAATGGACAACTGACAATCAGACTGCTTGATCTCACCTGCTTTATCCAATTAGCCTAAACCCTTATATTAAGGATTATTACAGTTTGATGACATCAGCGTAGTAGCATTAAAGGAAAAATCCACACTGTTAAAAACAGCTATTGTACTTTGGAGTTCTGGGTCCATTTTGCTATATGATAGTCTATTTTTCGTATTTCCCTGATTAACTGGCCAAACATAGATGACATCATGTCACATCTAGATATTTCCAGGGCAGCTATGATGGAGATTGACAGCAGGAAATTATTGTGTGTGTATATATAAGCCAAGCTCACATAGAAAGCTCAGGGGAACAGTTTGACACTGATGATGGTGATCTGTGTTGTTTAGCACAAAAAGACAGCATATCTCTTCTCTTCTCTTCCCACGCCTTCCTTTTGTACCTTTTCTTCCTTCTCCTCCTCTTGTCTTGTGTACACAGTGATCCCCACCCCCACCCCCCGTCCCTTTCTCTCTCTTGGCCTCTCAAGACCAGAATAGATGGGGATCAAGTTCCAGCAGAGGTATGATAATATGTTACTGGGATGCTCCCATCGTTGCATGGCTCTTGTTTTAATTTCTTCAACAGCGCTGCTGACAGGCAAGAATAAAACAGGTCTAAATTTACAAAGGTCGTAAATTGAGTTTGAAGGGTTATTATTAATAGCAGTAGTGGTAAATTATGACTTCCAGTCAGTAACCACAAAAAAAAGAATTGATTCCTTTGTTTCCTTACAATTCCATATTATAACTTACATCAGTTTGATACTACTTACCATGATAAATACTATATTATAAATATTTATGTCAGGCTGTAAAGGTGTTACAATCTATTTTTGCAAATAAAAAGTCTATCCACCATGTCCCTGGATATTATATTTTGCAAAACTGCACAGTTGGGTTGCAATACAATATCAATCACACACAGTATGATGCCATGCAAATACAGTATATACTGAACTTACACACACTCCTCTTGTAAGAATAAGCGGTATACAGTTCAGTGCTGTTTGCACGTTGTCAGAACTGATAGCATTCACAGTTCTGCTCCTCTGGGAGCGGCTTGTCCTAGATTTAGCCCAGCGTTTTGTTTCACTTGATGTTGTTTATGTCCTGTCTCAATTCACTGTGGACCGCTGCCTCAGCATCATTCACAGGTATGGGACTCAGACATCAGGTCAGAACTAGTGTGTGTGTGTGTGTGTGTGTGGCTGCGTAACCGATGTCTCATGGCACCCACAAAAACTATGTCTATTTTATCTCTGTGTTAATGTCAGAAAGAATCCCAAGTCCACTATTCGGTGATTTATTCTGTCTGGTAGCTCTTTCCTGGGAAAAATCCCTCTGCCGCACGGGGAGTGATGCGTTTTACATTTCCGGTTTATCTGGAATAAACAGATGAACTGGGTAGTGAGCATGAGCAGTGAAATACACAGTGCACAAATCAACTCATCAAACAGGAAATGGGCAATTCTTATACACAACTGGAACTCACACCGCCTCCTAAGTCCGTTACACTGGTATGCAGTGTTAGTTTAGACTGAGGGTGGAGGAACACACACACCCAGCAGGTCTGAATGTTTATGGGTAGATTTAATCACCCCCGGTCACTAAGGTCATCCCTGCCCCTTATTTAATGGCTGTCAGCCTGCAGCTGACAGCCAGTGATAGCCTTCTAGCCAGTAATGCAGTTCAACTGGCTGGATAGCACACACAACATGCCTCTATCTCTGAAAATGATGGGTAAGGTCAACGCACTTTGAGTTTGAGAAAGTTGAATAGTACATTTTCAAACCATTAGCATTTTCCTTTCCTTTCTCTCTGTCTTCATAAGTTAAATTCCTCCTAAATATTTCATCTTGCGAGGAGCCTTTCTGTTTCTCGTGACGTTAATCCGCCTTGCTCTCGCTTCTTAATTTCCCCCTCTCCAGTCCTCCCCTAGGTACGGAAGGAGGATTAGGGCCACATGTGAAAAATGTATTTGAGTTGTGAGTTTAAAGTCAGAATTCTGAGATTAAAGTCAGAATTCTGATAAAAAAAAAAAAAAGTCAGAACTCTGAGATTAAAGTCAGAATTCTGAATTCAGAATTCTGTCTTTAATCTCAGAATTCTGACTTTAAACTCAGAACTGGGGACCACCAAGGGTCCTTGAGGGCATCCCAGGGGGTCCCCAGCAAATTGATGAAGCGTTAAACTTCATTATTTCATTTACAAGAACAATTATAGAATGTAGGAGATCATAGTTTCACTGTTATCTCTCTCCTTACAATACAGATAGTCATGGAGTTCTGGACAAAATCATATCTAACAAAATCGCATCAAATGGGGGTCTGTGGCCCTAATGTGGACTAAATTAGGGTCCTTGATATGAAAAAGGTTGAGAACCACTGCCGTAAAGCAATCCAGCAGATTTCCCTCCAAATCCAATCAGGTGTCACAACAGAGTAGAAGCCGCTAGTCTTTTCAGCGATGGGCCTGTTTGTTTACAGTAATTGTACTAATATCTCAAAATTAATGCGATAATGGTTTATTGATCTTACAATGCCTTTAAACATCAGAGGTGGTCTTAGATTTGGCCTCAATAAGTCCAAGTCTCTCTCTGGATGACCATAATAAAGAGGAAAAAGAGGCAGCATCACCTTGAAGATGTAACAGCACACTGTGACATCTTTGAAGTTCTCATCAGGCAAAATACAAAGGTGTTTTTATGAATAGTGTGTTGAATTACTTATGTTGTGTGCTTTACAGGCTCGGCGTAGGACTCTTGGATCTCAGGCATTCTTGATCTATGCACCTGGTGCATGGGTAAATGATTATTTTGGAGAGAAATCATCAAATATTTGATGTTGTTTTACATCACAAATACATGTTCAGAGAATAGCAGGGGTTTGAGAGCTAAAAGGCAGGAACTGAACATCAAACCTCAGCTGAAAGATATACACTTGAGTAATGAATGAACTAAAACTAAAGATTGTTTTACTGTTTTTTTCTATGTATTCGAGTTGCAGCCTGTGTGAATTGTTGGTTTGCTCGTTTGTCCTCCGTCTTTTCTGTCTAAATGTGCTCATGAGGGACCAAGTCAACACAAGAAGTTGCAGGTAAATAGCACAGAATTAATTAGACTTAATTAGTTTAATGTGTTTATTTTACCCCCCCAAAAAAAGCAAAAATTTGCAAAAAAAAAAAAAAAAAATAGACATAATACATTTGTAGCCTATAGAAGAAACATGGTTTTCCTAGCCCATAAATCATCTCGCGGCCACCCAAAATTATACCGCGACCCACTGGGGGGTCCTGACCCCCAGGTTGAGAACTGCTGCCCTACACAGAACATACACTTCATTTAACTTAGATTTACTGCATCTGTTTTTACTCAGAGAAGAACATTGTGACATTATTACTGAACAATTATTATAAGTAGTATTATTTATTATTGAACTAAAATATGTGCACTCAAATTAGATAACATTCATTCATTTTCTTCACTTAATCCTTTGCAGGGTGACGGGAGCCTATCCCAGCATGCACTGAGACATCCTGGATGGACTGCCGGGCCATCACAAGGCTGATGCTGCGTTTATGTCATACCGTAAATATGAGCTGCCGTCTGGGGAAAAAATGTTCACGTCAGTCTCCTATTAATTACAAGAAGGAAAAGATTGTTCATGGTTGGTATTAAATTCATGGGTACAATGATTTTGGATGTGGGTGTTCCAACGAGTTAAGCACAAGTTATAGCAATTAGATGTCATCTCGTTCTTCCACTTCGTCCAATATGATATGACCACAGCATAACACATAGACAGACACTCCCATTCATACCTATGGACAACTTAGAGTCTAACTGAGATACTAACTCTACTATTATTTTGAGAAAGTTTCTCATTGTTTTGAGATACTAAGTCAATATTTTGAGAAAGTTTCTCACTATTTTGAGATACTAAGTCAAAATATTGAGAGTTTCTCATTATTTTGAGATACTAAGTCATTATTTTGGAAACTAAGTCATTATTTTGAGAAACTAAGTCATTATTTTGAGATACTAAGTCATTATTTTGAGAAACTAAGTCATTATTTTGAGATACTAAGTCAAAATATTGAGAAAGTTTCTCATTATTTTGAGAAAGCTTCTCATTGTTTTGACATACTAAGTCATTATTTTGAGAAACTAAGTCATTATTTTGAGAAAGTTTCTCATTGTTTTGAGATAGTAAGTCATTATTTTGGAAACTAAGTCATTATTTTGAGAAACTAAGTCATTATTTTGAGATACTAAGTCAAAATATTGAGAAAGTTTCTCATTATTTTGAGAAACTAAGTCATTATTTTGAGAAAGTTTCTCATTGTTTTGAGATACTAAGTCATTATTTTGAGATACTAGGTCATTATTTTGAGAAAGTTTCTCATAATGACTTACAGGACCGTTTTTTTCATCACACTGGCGGAAATGGGCTTCCATAGGTGTGAGCATAAAACCAGAATATAAACTAAGCACCAAGATCGCAGCTGGACGAGTTTGTAGCGTTCAGATTTTTACTTCCCATTCATTTGAATGAAGCTACGAAAATAGACTGAAAACTGACATTTAACACGTTGGTGAACAGATTCAACAACAGATCCTGCTGCTGTGATTTTCAGCTGACTGTGGGTCCAACGTTTTAGAACATAATTTCACCAAATAGCATTTTTATTGATAGAAGAGAACATAGCAGAGGGATACCATTTACTGTCAGGAATCCAGCCAAGGTCCATTGAGTTTCTCTTTTGCATATTCAGTTCATTTTGTGTTTGCCTTTTGCCTGTCTTGTGTTCTGCTCTGTGTGTCTGTGTCCAGTTCCCATACATCCAGCCCCTCCCGCTTCAGCTCCAATGATTGGTTTACCTGTTTTCCCGCTCTTACCTGTTCCACCTTGTCTCCGCCTCCTCTGCACCATCTACCAGCCAAACATGGCCGAGTTTATGGCGATAAATGAAGAAGTTGTCGTATTTTTTTTGGACCTCTTGGATGGACCTCTTCACCAGACTTCTTGAATTAATTTTCGTTGCAATTTCCTCCCACATTCGTTGTTTTCTGTTTGCTGTTATCTGCGGATCAAATTTACTTTTTAGTATGTGCTTTCTTTTATTGTATTCCTCCAGAAGTATAATCTTTTCCTCCTCTGACCAATTTGGTGTTCTTGTCTTCTTTTCTTCTGCCATTTTTTTTTTACTATCTAGGCCAACTTTGTGAGACGATAACAGGTGAGGTTGTATCACAAGCGCAAGTGCAAGCAAACAAACGGTCTCCATGGAAACTGTAGAATTTTACCACTGTAAAATCTCTTTCAATGCAGTAAATGCCTTAACATTTTTCCTTCACTAAGGAAAACCTTTTAAGGGATTCTGTGCAACAACCTTATGTAAGTCCCTCAGCTAAGGAGAAATTAAGCCTTAAGTGTCATACTTAAGGAGAAAACTTAAAGGGAAAACTGCAACCCGCCCCTGCTGACCTTTACGAGAGATAGTTCCTGTTTGGGAGACCGGATCTACTTTTATTTTGAAATGCTAATTTTAACCAAGAAAATGACGATGGACCAATTACTGTTTATTGTCTTAAAAGCAGGATCTGTTGTTGAATCTGTTCACCAACGTGTTAAATGTCAGTGTTCAGTCTATTTTCTTGGCCTCATTCAAACACCACAAACGCTACAAGCTCGTCCAGCTGCATCCCCTTAGTTTTAACCCCCATGTTAAAACTAAGTGGAATATTGCTTTAAGGCAGTTCGGGGGCGGGTGTGCAGGTTACCGACATAACGACGACCAGTACGGCCATCACAGCGCTGTTAAACAGGCCTGTTAAAGATCCACTATTTACATGCACAGTCAGCTTCGTTTGCAACGCAAAGATTTCCAGGGAAATGCGAGTGGTGTTTGGAGAGACAATGATCTGTTCATGTTTCTGGGAGAGGAGCCAGATCATCAACACGGAATCTGCACCGACGTGGAGCTAATGCTTAGTCAGAAATGATCCTTCATCTGTTTGTTTGCATTTTTTGAGATTTAGTCCAGTGATTCTCAATGTGGGGTCCGGGGACCACCAGGGGTCCTCGAGGGGGTTCCAGGGGGTCCCCAGCAAATCGATGAAGTGTTAAACTTCACCATTACTATACAACGCAATTAGAGAATGTAGATGAATGACTGTTTTGATCATAGTTTCACTGTTATCTCTCTACCTTCAATATAGATAGTCGTGGAATTCTGGACAAAATCATATCTGATAATAAACATATTCTCAGATTTGGGTCCGAGAGACAAAATCACATCAAATGGGGGTCCGTGGCCCTAATGTGGACTAAATTAGGGGTCCTTGATATGAAAAAGATTGAGAATCACTGATTTAGTCTCCATCTGATTTAGTCTCCATCTTCCTCAGCTTTCAGGTTGAATCCCTGTCAATCGGTGATAGAGCGGAGCAAAACGGACATTTATCTCTAATGACAGGTTATTACTTTAAATATGCATGTGCTAAAATACTCCTTCAGTCATGGTTTGTGTTATGTGCGTGATCAGAGTGCTGATAATAAGGGAGTCCTCCGTGCTTCCAGAGGACGGGCCGAGCCGCCTTATTGGGTCCTGCTGTAATCAAGGCTGAGTTACTGTCAGGCTCCGGCCCAAATGCCAAAGCCAGAGAGGAGGAGGAGGAGGAGGAGGAGGAGGAGGAGGAGGAGGAGGAGGAGTGAGACTCTAAATATGGCATGTTGCTGCAGGACTATGTCAGAGCCTCGCAGTCCCATTTTCCATATCCTGAGATATATATCGCTCTCAGTCTGGGCATTCACTGAACCTGGAGCCGAAGGAAACTTTACTCTTTCACGGGATGCGTTTAACGTACAGTACGGCCACTTTGGCACCCTCGTCACACAGGTTCCCTTTTGGAGGAAGCTTGGGGGTGTTGTGTGTGTGTGTGTGTGTGTGTGTTCTCCCAGTGAGATAGGAGTGTGTGTGTGTGTGTGTGTGTGTGGGTGGGTTTTATCCCCAGTCTGGAAACCACAATGACGGCAGTCTCTCAGCGGACGACACTCTGATTGCGTGTGCGGACGGAAACCAGACATGAGTGGAGATATACTGTGCCACGGCTTAACCGCAATGTGTGTGTGTGTGTGTGTCTATGTGTGTGGCAATCATGTGAAAGTAGAGAGAGTTTAACTGCAGCCAGAATCACAGTGTATTACTCAATCTAGCAGTGCTGCTGACACAAGCCTCTAATTACCCCGGCTAAATGAGTCTTAGGGCTGCAGCCTGAAATACACTGGGATGTGCCATTCAGGTCAGCTTCTGCTCACCGCCTTAACATCATGTTTTCTATTGACATGTAAACCGCCATCTTAAATCTCTCACATCTTTACACTTCCAATGCCGAAATCTGTCTAGACTCTCCTCCAAGA
Source organism: Centroberyx affinis (assembly GCF_046629955.1). Taxonomy (NCBI): domain Eukaryota; kingdom Metazoa; phylum Chordata; class Actinopteri; order Beryciformes; family Berycidae; genus Centroberyx; species Centroberyx affinis. Next base: position 116,112 of record NW_027284045.1, on the reverse strand, counting down.
TGCATGAATCCAAAGCAAAACGGGGGAATGAAAAAATTCAGATTCCCTCGGAAAACTATCGACTCAGCTTTAATATTAAAAACGAACAGCTGCAGTAGAAATTAACCCAGCTGGTGAAGACTACTGCAGCTGAAATGTGTTGGTTTTTTAATATTAAAGCCTTGTCAACTGTTATCCAATCATAGCGAAAAAAAATGTTTCCATTCGTTTAATATTAAAGCAGCGACAAGCCAGGAGATGGTATTTGCATTTAAAGCTACAACTCTTCCCCCTCAGGCGGGAAGTGCATCGCAAGCCCCGCCCTCCTCCTCCTCCTCAATTGGTTGAGCCCCCTCCCCGAGACTTGTCACTCATCTTGAAGAAGCAGACAGCGAACACAGGCAATCCGCAATAATAAAAAGGGGTAACACTTTACAATAAGGGTACAATAATTAAGGGTTAGTTAATGCTTAATAAGCATTAACTAACCCTTAATTAACAGTGAACTAATGTGTCTGGTAATCATTTACTAATGGTGTTAAGGTGTTAATTTATACATTATTTAATAGTCATCTTTATAAACTATTAAATAATGTATAAATTAATACCTTAGTTAACATGAACACCATTAGTAAATGATTACCAGACACAATAATTGTTAATTAAGGGTTAATGAAGCAATGCTGATTGTTTATCTTGGCTGTTCTCTCTTTTCCTCCTGCTTTCCTCCGCTGCCGTTGTCACTGTCACTTCCCTGTTCTGCGGCTGCTGGCCTCACCTTGGTAGCCACAGCCAGCTCACCGCTAGCCGCACCCGTAACACACACCCACGGCAAACGGTACACACCCCAGAACGTCGCAACATTATACCGAAGAGACGATTTCATTTCTCCGAGGCGTTGACAGAAGTTGTGGGGGGAAGTGGATTCAGTACATGATGAACTGACTAGATGTGAATAATGTATGCACCCACTTGTTTTTCCAGTCGTTTATGTTTTGGTTGTATTTCTGTATTTTGTTGTTATTTTTCGGTTAGTTCGCAGAAGAAATGAAAGGAAACTTATTGAGATAACTGGGGAATGGAAGGAAAACCCATTGTGACTGTCTGAAAATCATGTGTATGTATCTGTAATGGACCTACTCTCACATGAAAAAGAGAATACACATACAATATATTCACTGCCCATCAAAAGTTTGGACACACCACATTTTTCTTTATTTTTTTACTATTTTCCACATTTTAGAATAACAGTAAAGACATCAAAACAATGAAATAACACAAATGGAATTATGCAGTGACCAAAAAAGTGGTAAACAAATCAAAACTATGTTATATTTTAGATTCTTTAAAGTAGCCACCCTTTGCCTTGATGGAAAGACAAAGGCTTTGGAAAGAAATTCATACATAGGACCAACTTCACTATTTATATTTGTCTAAGAAACTCATTTCAACTATTTAAGCAGAAGCCTTTAGATCAAAATGGCTTGAAGAGAATGAAAAACAGTACATTCAATCAGGTGTGTCAAAATGTTTGACTGGCAGTTTTTATTTATTTATTGTTATTTTAATGTTGAAAACTCACACTGACAGCAGCTTTAAATAAGATAAACACTTTTGCAGCTAATTTGCACATTGCAGATATTATGTATCATGTGCGGTATTACTCAAGCAACCAGTCACGTGCTCTTTTATTGAAATGATGTTACATGCACAATTACTGATGATCTATTGCTCTCTAACGCAAACATACACCCACCCACACACACTGACACACACACACACACACACACACACACAAAGGCGTAGCACAATGACTGAAGCCAGTGAGATGGCGAGGCTGCATTCCTGCGGCCCTGTTGAGCCTTGCCGAGCGGAGCGGCAGAGGAAACAGCCTTAGATCACTGTACTCTGACATGTTCGGCTGGCCTGATAGGAATCCACTGATAAGACGGAAAAGATGCGGCACGCTGAGAGGGCCGAGCCGAGGGTGTGAGAAAACACGCAGGAGTGTGTCTGATTAAGCGAAAAAAAAAAACCCAAACTATACAAGCATTTCAGCAGCCTCTGCCTCGCACATGTTCGGATGTGTCCGACTGCAGCTGTATATATATATATATATATATTCGACGTCGTAGATTTTTTTCCGCGCGAGAGATAAGGCTCGAAGCGGCTGTCAGGGCGCCCGTTGACGGATTGAGTGGACGTACACGCACGGGGGTTTTTTTTTTGTGTCTAAAAAACAAGGCAGCGGCTCTAAAGTACATATTCGCGGTTTTGGGGGGGGCGAGGATGTCGGGAGAGAGAGAGCGGAGCGGCGTCGCGGGTGTTGATGGGACCTGTCAGCGCGGCCAATCAGCGACGGGTGGGGTGGGGGGGGAGAGAGAGAGAGAGAGAGAGAGACGGAGAAAACCTGCCCAGTGAGACGTGGCTCCTCGCTGTCTCCTCGACGGGAATTCCTGGGAATTCCAGCCAGCTCAGATTGTCATCGGATCCGGAGACACCCTGCCACTCAGCCAATTCTCGAGCTGCGTGTCTTGCGCGGGGTGAGATGAGCCAATCCAGCGGCGGATCAACCGAGGCCGGTCTTTAAGGCCGAGACTGATATTTTTGCATTGAAGCTACTGACAGCTGATACTTTGTGCGGCGAAAATGTGCAAAGAAAATCATCATGTCAGGTTTTTGCAGACTGTTTGTCTGCAGCTGTGGTCGGGGAGGAACCTCCATCGTATCTGAGGTGGACGACACTGACTGGACCATATGTGATCTTTAACAAAAGGCCAATATCGGCGCCATGCATTGATCCAACCCTCAAGCTTTATATGGTCTCTTCCTCTGTCTCTCCACCATCTAACAGAGTCCAAACCCTGCATAGCTATGCACGACCGCACTCGGATCCCATCCGGTGAATCACAACAGATTCCGTCATGCTCGTGCCTGAGGACGGGAGAGGTGCAGTGTCAAGCTGTTGGGACTCCTGGATTATGCTGGTTAAATCCATGTTAGGAGAAGAAAGATCAGCATGTAGAAGGAGCTTTCAGCAGCACTTAGTCAACCTCTGTGATTCATTTGGTGCAACATCACACACACCGACACACGGAGAGACCGCAGCGGCACACAGTAACTAACATCATCACCCATTAAACCGGCTTCTCACTCCCAGCCCAACCTCACTTTCATATCCACATGTTGCCGCAAATTGCTAAGGAAGTGTACAGCGAGATTCAAGTATTGTGACTGGCTCGTTTTCAGGAGGTTGAGGTGGATGGAGGCATGAATGCTCACCTTCAGACGTAAGCCCAACCCATAACCACTCCTCTAGCAAACATTAGCCTAGTATGTAAGTAGGTGGAAAAGCCGCTGAGATAACTATCTGAGGTTTGATGCTTTGGCATGGAACTTTGAGGTGGTGTTACCTGGCTTTGATGTTGCATCTCGGCTTTCAGGTGACGCACATTTGGGTTTTTTTGTGTTAAAACTTAGGACTCAGCAGAAACTCAACAGTTTGCTCTATTTAACTGCTCATTTCATCACTGATACACAACATGATTGAGTTTTTAGATAACAGCAATCTCGGAACCCGTCGTCAGACCGATAGACGATGGGTTCCGAGATTGAGAAAACAGTAGCTAGCAGCTAACCGTCACTGTTGTAAACATGTTTGATTAGCAGCTAATTATGTAGCAGTAGTAGCTAGTGTTTTAGGAGTGGCTAGCAGTTGCATATTAACAATAACATCAGTGTCTTTGCTAAATGAGCCTGCTGGCTAGTTAGCTAGCTAACAGTTTGTTCAGGTTAACTGAGCTGACTCTTCTCAAGCTACAACTCAGATTGTTTTGGAGTCAGGACAGTTTACAGTAACAGTTACAGTTTAGTGTCACAGTAACCTACATTTAGAAACAAATCTACCTTATCAGACTATTCACTTTTACTTATGTTACTGAATGGACCAACATTCAACACAACAATCTTTTTCAGGTAGGTTATCTCTTTTTGTTTTGTAGGTTTGTGCACAGCCAATTCTCTTCCATAATAGAGCCAGACCTGGTTGACAGTAGATTTGTGACGCAAAGCTATAGTTTTGCCTTGTCCAGGGAAATCACATTAACATTGTCATTTGTTGTTAGTCACTTTTGAGAGAAAAAGTCACCAGGGAGGTCTGAATAATCACTAAATCTACAGTCACAAAGTCGGCAAGTTGGAAACAGTGTGCAAAGCCTCTTCAGTATCTGCAAATAGTGGAGGAGCGTTTGGGTGGGATATACATAACATAATCTTTATTCCACCTACCTAAGTGCATAATCATATGAACGGGACCTTTGTCTTCCAGCAGAAATATGTTTTATTAGATTATCAGTCTAGGCAATGTTTTTGTTGGCCATTGGTAATGTTAGCTTTGTCAACTCTGACATATTTGGCTGTCAACACTGTCAACAGACTGTAAAATATTATTATTATTATTATTAGAATTTATGAATTTTGTAATGCTGGCGTTACAGATGTCGTACCTGAATGTGCTTGGTGTAGCCTATCCATTACACTCCCATTACACACTGGACAGACATGGATGTGTACTGATTTTTAGGAAAACTTGCTTTCGTGCTGGGTTTTTGTCTTGTCCATACGCATGGGGAATGAAAATAAATAGCAGTAAAAGCTTAATTGTTATTACATAATGTCATAAGTCATAAAACAAGAATGATACTTTTGGTGAATATTTGTGTGAAATAGGCTGCTAAGCCATGAAAACAGTATAAAGAGACATTTGAATCCGTTCCTTTTATAGCAATCTGTTCAGCAATTACTGGGAATGCTCCGCATCGGGTTGTGGTTATGAAACTCAGCCTTTAATGTGAAGCCAAAGCTATCAAAAAGACGGAGCATTGTTCCTACCTGTGTTCTTTGGCAATTTATGAAACCATTGTACCTCAGCCGTTTTCAATTTGAAGCAGTCACCGCCGCCCCCCCTCCCTCCCTCCCCCGACACACACATACATACACAATCTTTTCCACAATTAGGATGTATTATTGTAATATCTACAATGCAGTTCCTAATAAAGTGACTGTGAGTGATCTGAGATTATGATCTGGCTATAAAAGAATTTTCAAAGTGCTGCTACACCTACCACCTTATTATTTCCCAAAGTGGGTCACGGCTGCCCTGCAGTACCACTATTTACTGTAATTGACAGAAAAACTCTTCTGCCTGTTATCCATACAGTTGCTTTTGTGTGTAGTTACTGTGTGTGTGTGTGTGTTACCTGGATCGGCATGTGTGCATGGGTGTGTGTGGTTGCACGTGCATTATGTGTTGTCAGGCTGTTCGCATAGTAATGTGTTCCCCCCCACTAATGATGGTTAAATAAGCAATCACTGTAGGAGGCTTTGGCCTCTAATCTATAATTCATAGGCTTCTCCCAAACGTTTTCACATGTGTGCAGATTTTTTTTGAGGTGTGCACATATTGCTGTGGCAGCACGCACTTTCCAGTCATACGCAGCTGATAATGATAGTAGTAACCCAGGTGGCAGGAATTACGCTCCACACTGCAGTACCTGAGAAGTCAAAGGATTAGAGGATGGGGACACAAGGCTTGTTTTAGCAAACTACTCTCCTCTTGGAAATGAAAATATGTGCTACATCCTCCTTCCCAGCCCTCTGGTTGGATTATACTCAGCTTTCATATTATTAGAAGTGACATTCCCACCAATGATTCCCCCTGGCTACAGCGGGCCCGTTCTATTAAACCCATGAGCATGACTTCTAATAGCACGGCGTTCACAGAAACCTATCGCACACAACAGGATCCTGTCAGAATGATTTGTGCAAATCAAGCCTCATTACTTCCTCAATTTTTGCTAATCAAATATCCTTTTATCTCTAACCAGCCCAATATTTGTTTACCTGTAATGGATTCCATTTTGTGAAAGACAAATGAAAAGAGGCTGAAGGCATGAAGCTACATTTGAAAAATCGTTTGCAGATGTGCGCTTTATATACGCTCCAAGATTTTTATCCAGCGCTCCCTTTGATAACAATTGACCGACAAAAGAAAACATTTACCCCTCTTCCCAAGGCCCAAACATTTATTCCCCTCCCCGACTCCGACTGCATATGTAAAGGGGCTGCTGCATAGCCGATCCAGCCTTCCTGTCTATCTGGCAGCAGATCTATTGGTTCAGCTGCTGGGTTGACTTGGACAGACGACACGCTGGCTTCTCTCTCCACCTTTATCCCTTTCCCACTGTGTTCAGTATGGATGTATTCACCAGCAGATCTGGGAGCTTGCTGGGCCGATGTAATGGCAGAAGCCTGACCGTGGCATTAGCCAGGAAGGAAATGTCCAATAGGACCCTTGATTATGGCGGTGATTATAAGATGAAAAAAAAAACATCAATGGAGATGTCCTGTCGCAGGGTTATAAGATAAGATCAAATGAAACTTTTATAGATCCCAGAGGGGAGATTGAGATGTTGCAGCAGCAATAGTAGAATGCTAGTAGAAGCTAGTTCAGGCTAAATTGAGATTAATAGTAGGGATGTTACGATATGCATATCTCACGCTACGATTAGATTTGCGATATGGGGTTCACGATTCGATACAACCACGAGATGATGTAATACATAAAAGCATAGCAATTTAGTTAATTGTTTATTTATGATGTTTATTTCGAAGCCACAAATCTTTCTAGCAATGGCTAGCATTAGCTTGCTAGAATTTAAACGCACAGTATGTAATTTCTGCCGCTAGGGGTCTCTTAATCAAAACAATAACAAGATATTTAGATATTGTAATGCGGAAATGTTACATATTACACCTTTAAACACTATGTGAAATTGTGATGGTCAAGCGTCTCATTTAGCGATTACTACACCAGAATAAAATGGAGCTAATATCGCGATTCATGTTTCGGCCCCGCGATACGTATCGTCGCATTTTTGCATCGCGATACATTGAAATCCGATATACCGTCCCATCCCTAACCATTTGTTTACTTGTTAAGAAATCAAAGCAAATGCTCTTAATTGCGTTTACACAGTCTTGTTCAGTCATGTATTCCAGTACTTACACAGTCAAATCAGTTCAAAGTTGTCTCCAGCGTTCTCTCCCATGCTCTCAGACAGCGTACCATCTGCTTGCCCTCTGCATGAACCTCGCATGACAAGGTGCAATTCATTTCTTTAAGAGACATTCTATATTACAGTATTGCTTTCCATATCTGGAACTCCCAGGGGAATCACATGCTCATGAGATTTCATCAGGCAGGGGCATGAACTCTCACTGTTGACTCTCATAGACACACTGTAGCCCTGCTGTGATTTATACTGATAGTAACGATCGTTATTTATGTAGCACATGACAAAACCCTGTTACAAAGCACTTTACAGAGGGAAAAAACAGCGAAAGCGATAAAAACGAGGCAGATCTATCATTTCGCACATTAACTATGATTCTGTGTTTGTTTGGGTTTTTTTCATATGAAGCACCAGGTGTGAGAGAAGACTTACTTTTAAAGTCAAGGCAGCTTGTAGGGAAGCAAAGGGAAACACTGCAGGTCGTTAGCAAATCAAAGCTATAGTTACAGCAGCCTCCGACTTCACTGAGAAACTACATTATGTCTCTCTCCCTCTGTGGGTTTGAAAGAATTTTTGCTTATCAACCTCTATGCCAACTATCTACTTAAACTACCCACATTTACTGCATGCTCTCCTTTCTTCCTCCTTTTCACACTACAAAAAGTTATTGAGTCTATTCTTGAGTCCTAAAATTGTAATTTTCTTAAAACAAGTGAAAAAAATCTACCAATGGGGTGAGACAATTTCACTTGCTTCCAAAGCAAATCAACTTGTTTAAAGAATTTTGTAGAATCGAGTGTGATTTTCTTGATAGTAGTGCAGTGATCTGCCTTATTCTGACTTGTTTCAACATACTGACACTCATTTCTAGAAAATTCCTGAAACAAGTGAAACTGCATTGGGAACAAGTGGAGTTATCTCACTGGCAGAATGTTTCTCTTGTTTTAAGAAAAATAAGATTTGAAGGCTGACTAGATGTCAGCCTTCAAATCTACTGATGATGACTAAATGTTTTTAACGTTTTTAACCTTAAACTTTTTTTTTACAGTGCACCCCTGTTTTCTGTTCTGACAGCGTTTACATTAAGTGACTAACTCAATAAGCCGAGTGCTGGGAATGGAAGATGTCATGTGTGTCTCCAGAGTTTCTATCTATCAGAGTTTCAGTTCACAAGGTCACTGTTCACTGAGACTTTCATAATTGAAACACAGAAACTATGCAACAACTGTGGACATTAAAATTCTACACGACACACCTGAGCACAATGATTTATTCACCAATTGGCTCAGCACCAGGTCTCATGACTGTTATTGGACGTGTCAGTCACCACGGGTTCATCTGAGTTACACCAAAGCATTGTTGCAACACCACTATCAGTCTGCTCTCATGAAGTTTTGTGCAATGAGCGCAATGTGTTCAACTGCAAATAACATGCGCCTTGCATTCATTTTCCCACTAAAGGATTATGTGGAGACATGACTAGAGACAGGCAGTAGTTTGACATTGAAAAAGCACAGTGGAAAGTAAGGGTGTGGATATACAGTACTGTGCAAAAGTCTTAGGCACCCTAGATTTTTTTTTTTTTCTTAGAAGTCTTAGATGTTTATTTGTTTTCTGCATTAGTGTGCCAGTAGACTGCTGTTTATTGTAAATTTTTGATATTCAGAAACTTTTCATTTCATTCGTTTTGAAAGCATCTTCCCTTTATGGATTTCTTTGACATATGCCTAAGACTTTTGCACAGTACTCTACATATCTCTCTCTCTCTCTCTCTCTCTCTCTCTCTCTCTCTCTCTCTCTATCTATATATCTATCTCTATATATATATAATTATTATATTATTTATCTTGGAAATAGTATCAAAGATGTTTTTCTATAAATTCAAAATTACTATAACATATTGTAATAATTTAAAACTGTACTATAAATATTGTCGTTATTTATCTTAATTTATTCATATTCATATTGATTGTTATTATGATGTATCACTGGGTGACACACCTACTCACGTCATTAAAAAAATATATAATCACTAACATAGGCTATAGAACATGGGTAAGGTGTACGAAATGATATGATGACAAAAAAGTATTAAAAAAAAGAAAGTAAGGGTGTGGAGGTCGGGGGGGCAGATGGATACATTTACCCTCTACTCTGATGACCCGAGTTCAATTCACAATTCATGACAAGGAGATTTTTTCTTATTTAACCGTGACCAAAACCTTAACCTAATCTTAAAGCTGCAATGAACGATTTTCCGACCGCTAGAGGGTGACAGAAACTGCAACACATTTGTAAATAAAGCACAGCAAAGCTGCCGCACTACGGAGGCCCTGAAGGACAAACCTAGTGAAGCACCGTGCATAAAGGCTAACAGCTAAGCTAACCGTACCTACAGAGAAGTGTCACCGGTTACCAGTCTCGCTTTGCCAGATTTTTCTCCAGCTGAAGGCTACATGTCCCACAATGAGAAGTGAAGAGGCAGGCAGCAAGTTTACTAGTTTAACAAGTTTACTCGCTCGCTTCATTGATTCCACTATTATGAGAATTTTTTCAGGAATGGGAGGGGGGGAGAGCGAGGAAGGAGACAAGCTAGTTTTAAAAAAAACATGAAAAGCTACTGAATAGAGCGGGAGGAGCTTCGTTCTAGAGTGGAATTTGACAACAAGCTTTAGAAAAGAGGTGAAAACAGCAACACAGCTGGCTGCTGTGTGGAAATTGGTTTATATCATTATGTCTCAATGAAATCTCCACATAGAGTGATATGGACCTATATGTGTCTGAAATAAAGTCGAACTGAAATTGAAAAATAGCACACATTAGTTTCAGGATTGGTTATAAAGGTCTGATATCGCTTATTGCAGGTTTAACCAAAGTTGTTTTACTTGCCTAAACTGAACTATTTGCTAACCTTTTCATGTTGTGTCCCCTAATCCTTTCATGGTGGAAGAACATAATTGTCACATTATTCGTGACCACAACACATTTTCTGCGTTTCAGAGTTTGTGCCCATTTCACGAAATCTGTGTCGGTTTCAATCACTGTGAACCCCTCACTGGTTCAAAATGTGTCCTTGTGACAATGGCTGCGACACACTGCACTGGAAATAGTACCGGGGGCCGTGACTTCTTACCCTCGTGCCGCTGAAAGGTATGTGCTAATCCATCTGACCTTCACAGGGCGGTGGAAGGACAAAGACAGAGAGTCGCTGGAGGGGGGTTAGGGTGCCAAACTGATCTGGCAGAAGTTCAGAGGAGCTCAATCCCTGCCACAAAGCAGGCCAACGGAAACCAATTTAGCCCACCCAAGGTCATGGCTTCCAGGCAGCTGGAGCAAAGGCGGCTCCGGAGCTCTCCGCTGGCACCAAACCGCAACAATCTCCACCGATCCATCTGATTATCTTCAAACAGAGTCATTACCCAACGGAGTGAGAACGGTTTCAAATGTACACATACAAGTTCAGCAACAAGTGTGGGGAATGGCGCATGAAGAACCCGCGTGGATCTTCGGTAAACCCTACATGTGACCGTGTTTTCGTTTGAATTCTAAAATCGATCGTCATTTATCTTCGTGGTTTTTCATTCGGTTTGCTGCGACTCCCGTGAACGGGCTGTAGAGCTCTTGGTCAGCGGAGACTCGTCTTTGATCTCGGCTGTGGTTCCTAAGTGTTGATGTGAGATGCGGGGCGAAGCGGCAGTTTGTCAGACACACATCCACCGCAGCGAGCACATGATGATAAGCAGGCAGCATGGGTGACACACAACTGATGACCGTTAACTCACTCCCTATCAGCCAGTCTCTCTCTGCCAGCCGCCTGGCTTATATTACTGTGGGGTGGGGGGGGGCGGGGGGGATATGCTTGTTTTCCTTCACTGCTTGAGCTGTGTACAGGTCACTGGAAATAGAGCTCAGCACATAGCAGGTATCCACATTGGGAAAAATAAGGGTAACGCTTTATTTTCTGGGTCCGCAATTTCCCAATAATTTCCTAGAAAGGAGCTTTTAATTTCTGGGGAGGTTTCCTGGAAAGAACCATGAGAAATGAGAAATGTAGTAGACTAGTAATAGAAAATGTAAGCAGTCTGGGGGAGTCTGGAGGAACATTTCTAAAAGTTTCCTAGAGAGAACTGCAAAATGATAAACTACTTACTGGAAAAATAATAGGCAGAAGTCAATTTGGTAACCCAAGTCATTAGTCATATAATTATATAATATAGCTATTTGCTGAATTCCTAATTTTCTGTGTAACTACTACATGAAATTACTACTACAAGAAATTGGAGGAACTTACCAACTACCATTGAACTCTTTCTCTATTTTCTCTGTAATTAGTACATAATGTAATGGTTCTTTCCAGGAAACTTCCTAACAAATTAGCAGTTCTTTTCTAGGAAATTATTAGGAAATTGCGTACCTGGAAAATAAAGCGTTACCGCTGCAATTCATTTGTATTTACTTGCATCTTGAGTCCAAACATGACCCATTGAAAACCATGGAGGAAACGTTGGCCATATACTGTCTGGTTGAAGACAGGATATGATGATGGCTTTCTCCTACCTTAAGTATATGCAAAACAGATAGACATAAAAAAAAAAATACACACTCAAAAGTTAGATTTTGTTGTTAAAATACAGTTTGAACATCTCAGAAAACTTCATGTCCATGTGGCCTCTAGTGCAAGACCAAATTTCAAAATAAGAGCCTTGTACCATACAGCAGCATGACCTCATGTGTTAGGATTTGCATGTTTGGTCGGCGTTCAGCACACAGCAGGTACTCCGCGCTGGGAAAAAAAAACCACACAGTCCTGCGCGCTGCTCGACACAGGAAGGTCAAGCTTCCTGCTCTCTCTTCCTCCGACATCCAACTCCAACACACAAACACACACATGTTTTCACACGAGCGCTCTCTTCCCTTTGATTTGATTCAGGGTCAGGCCCCCCCGTTGCTATAAAGACCCTATAAAGCAGTGGTGGTGGTGCCAGTTTGGCACGGCGTATTCCCCAGTCACCGGCGCTGAAACCCGGCGGCCGCGCGCTCACTGCGAGGCCTCGCTTGTGAAACACACGATTATGCAAACCAGGCCGTTTACCTTGGATTACAATCAATATCGAGGTGCCCTGCGAGATTTCTATTAAAGCGGGGCGGCAGCAGGCGGCTTTGCCCTGTGAAGTGGGCAACGGCTGTGTGGAACAGCGAGCAGGACTGTGAGCGCCAGATAAAAGATGAATTATAGATATCCAGCCCCAGGGCCAAACGTGGAGGGGGTGCGGGGGGTGAATGAGGGGGGTGGGGGTGAAGGGGGGGTGTTTGGAGGCCATGTCTCGGGTAATGAATCCCAGCGGTGGTGCTCTAAAACAGCGATTCTCAACCTTTTTCATATCGAGGACCCCGTAATTTAGTCCACATCGGGGCGACAGACCCCCATTTGATGAGATTTTGTCTCTCGGACCCAAATCTGTGAATATTTTTAATGTTAGATATGGTTTTGTCCAGAATCCCATGACTATCTGTATTGTAGGTAGAGAGATAACAGTGAAACTATGATCAAAATCGTCATTCATCTACATTCTCCAATTGTTAACTTTTTGTAAATTAAATAATGCTGAAGATTAACCACTCATCAATTTGACTGGGGACCCCCTGGAACCTCCTCAAGGACCCCTGGTGGTCCACGGACCCCGCATTGAGAACCACTGCTCTAAAAGGTGGGAATACATTTACGGGGAAAGCCGATAGATGACAGTATATATATTTTTTCTCGGGGGTTGAGAGGGAGAGGTGCGGGGCTTGTAGCTTATTTATCATGCTGTGAATTCTACAAATGGTTCAAGAGACTGTTAAAGATGTGTCAGGGACAAGGATTTTCTCCGGTAAAACAGAATTCTAATTTGGAGCTGTTCAACTTCAAACACGTTTTCAATACCGCAGAGAGTGACTGGCATGTAATTCCGACGCTGTGTTAGATGTGCTGGCTAGAACTCCGAATGCAGCAGCCGAGCAAGTTGCTAAACGCATACCCACCGCTATTAGAATGACACGAACTTCTTCGCTTCACAAGCCGGCGGAGTAAAAAAAAAAAAAAAAAAATTCCCAGGTGAGTATCCGTAATTCCTCCATGAAAGTCTTTTTGATTTTTTTGATTTTTTTTTTTTCCAGCAGCTAAGGTTTTAAGCCACACACTAAGAGGCAGCAATTTAGCAAAGCTCATGAGCAAGGCTGTCAATCCAACAACAACATCCCCTTTAACTCAAAGGTCTCGCCAACCTGGCAACGCGCGTGAAGAGAAATCAGCCAGCGTCGAAAAAAAAAAAGCGTTTCATTCCGGAATGTCTGAAACAACAGCGCTATGTGCCTCCCGTAGGAAAATAGTGATTTCAATAAAACGAAGAGGGGGAATTATGACTCTCTTTATCGCTTGATGCTTTTCAAAATATTTTCTTTTCTTCTCGTAAACGCACTTAAAACAACTCGCGACCTTTACGGCAGGCATTCCTCGAGCCTCGTTTTTCCATCTTAAACTAGACAGAGAAACGGCCTCAGTATATCATCCGGTTTTCACAGTCCGACTCTGCGAGCCAAAGTGGATAAGGGTTTGTGTGTGTGTGTGTGTGTGTGTGTGTGGTGGGGTGGAGGGGTGTGCTGTGGTGTGCGAAAGCAAAATTAGATAGCGACTTGCTCGAAGCAGTTGCTCATTTTCCGGTCATCATAATAAGACTAAGCCCCCGCTCCCCTTTCCGTTCCGTTTCCCCTTTTCAATGCGCTTCCTCTCCGCCTCGCCTCCCCCCTCTCCCCCTCTCTCTGTCTCTCTCTCTGCTTTCTTGGCATGACTTGTGAGGACCTCGGGGGCGTCCTGCACCGTGCCTGCAGACCTATTGATTCCACTCCCCTTGTCTGTCAGGCAGAAATGAACACAATCCCGAATCAAAACAGCTCGCCCCGCGGCTTTGAAGCGCAACACTCGCCTCCCTCTGTGAGGGACGCCACACAGCCTCCGTATACCCAAATCTTGCTTTGTTTCACAGGCACAAGGCATTTTCACCAGGGGGATGCAGTGGAGGGTAAACCTGCCTAAACTTACACTGCAAAAACTGACATATACGTTAAGTGATTTTATCTTGCATTCATACGCTAATTATGACAAAATTTCACACAAATGTCTAATAGGATAAAATGATGAAGTGATGACATTTCATATCCAAAAGTTCAAAGGTCACTGTGACATCATAATGTTTTGCTTACCACTGTAGCTGAGAAAACGATCTTGGGTCAGTCTGCAAAAACGGTGGAAGTGCTGTCACTTACTTTTGCTGACACCAAAATCCTTTAAGTTGACCTAATAATCACATTAATTATATATGTTCAATAAATAAAGACTGTCCTTGCAATGATAAAACAAAGTTTATTGGCAAAAAACATCCTAAAACTAGAAATAACCACCTCACGGTTGTATGCCTCATACAACCGTGAGGTGGTTATTTCTAGTTTTAGGATGTTTTTTGTGAAATCATTTTCCTGCACTGGCAGATAATTCAACAAATTTGACTGTTTTTCAGGAGAATGTAACTTGTTTCATGACGTTTACTTGGTAAAAGTGAAATTGTCTCGAAGGAAGTTGTTTTATGATGATTTCTTGAAAGAAGTCATATTGACATGTATCAAGTAAAATGTATTGAAAACCAGCAAGATTATCTGCCAGTGCAGTGAGATCATTTGTGTAAAAATATCACAAAATAAGCTTGATAGGTCTGGATTCAAGTTAAAATCACTGGACAGCACCTTTTTGGGCCTGACATAAATCTTTATGAAATTCATGGAATACGTCATCCTAAGTACTAACGTCCCTATGCAACAGACTTGTGTTGTATAATTCAGGAAATTCTGAAACTGTCTCTATCGATTTTTCCTCCATTTTCTTTCCCTTCCTGGCTGGCTGCCTCCCTTGCCGTTTCGAGGGTTTCATCACAGCGTGTGGCGCAAACATTCAACTCACAGGCACAGCAGAAAGTGTGTTCATGGGCAGTGCAAGCCATAGGAACTAATGGGTTTTAAAGCAATATTCCACTTCGTTTTAACATGGGGGTTATTTGGCTCTTGACCAGAATATAAACTAATCACCAAGATCAGATGCAGCTGGACGAGTTTGTAGCATTAGGATTTTTATTTCCCATTCATTTGAATGAAGCCATGAAAATATCCTGAAAACTGACATTTAACACTTTCAACTGACTATTGGTCCAAGAGGGATACCATTTAGAAGAGATAGTTCATGTTTGGCATACTACTAATTTTAATACTAATTTTAGTGTAAACCAAGAATAGAAATGTAAAATGACGACGGACCCAAGATTGCTTTATTGTCTTAAAAGCAGGATCTGTTGTTGAATTAAATGTCAGTTTTCAGGCTTCATTCAAATGAATGGGAAGTAAAAATCCTAATGCTACAAACTCGTCCAGCTGCATCTGATCTTGGTGATTAGTTTATATTCTGGTTTTCATTCAGAGCCAAATAACTCCCATGTTAAAACTAAGTGGAATATTGCTTTAAGGGGGAAAAGTACAAATTAAGGCTCTCTGAAAGTATACATGATTATTGTATATACTGGTGGTTGTATTTCCCTTACGATGATGATCACCGCCTCTACATCACTGTTTTTGACCCGTCTGTCTCCAACTGAAAGGAATCAAAGTCCATAGCGAGGGCGCGAAGCCGACTTTGCATGAAGCAGACTCTTACTGGAGCTCCGACTGGAGATACCGCTGCGCATGGATAATAATATGCAATGATTACCCATGCACAGTAGCCCGGGCTGGTACAGTATTAATGTGTTCAGTGTCTCGCATGTGTGGAGCAACACTCATCACTGTTTCACTTCCCGCAACGTCTCTGCCTATCTGAGAGGCCTGCATAATGAGAGAGTTGTGATGATTGCTGCTGTGTTCTGCTGTGCAGAGATGTGATATGATGTGTGTGTGTGTGTGTGTGAGAGAGAGAGAGAGAGAGACTGGGAGATTTTCCAGTGGTGAGGAGCAGGAAAAAGCTGAACTCAGACTTCAAAGGTGTGTCAGGGGATGCAGCACTCAACTAAGCCAGCCTGGCGTAGATGCCAGCTCTGTGTGGCCATGTAAATTTCATGACATGTCTCTCTCTCTCTCTCTCCCGCTCTCTCTCTTTTGCTCTCTCTCTCTCTCGATCAATCTCTCTATCTATCTCGGTGGTTCTCAACGTGGGGCCCAGGGACCCGCAGAGGTCCTTGAAGGAGTTCCAGGGAGTCCCCAGCAAAATGAGGAAGCGCTTTATTTCAAATAGTTTAATTCTGTGGAAATTATCCCAATCAGCGATCATATAAAAATGACTATTGTACTCATAGGTTTCTCTCCCAGCACTATTATCTCCCCACATATAGTGTAGACAGTTATTCAATTCAATACAAATCATTACTATCTATCTATCTATCTATCTATCTATCTATCTATGACACTTTTACACACTTGCATATATTCTCTAATTGTCCGTTCTCGCAAACACACTCACACACAACTGTATTTCCCATACATGCATACAGTACACATTCACATACCTCTCCCCCTCAGAGATCCATGGTGTTTTCTCTACAGCTTGCCAGCTGTCAGAGGCAAGCCAATGCACCATTGCACCACTTTATTTTAGCCTCTCTTTTCCAGCTCTTTCACCCCTGTTGGCCCTCTCTGTCTTCCAACCCCTCCCCGCACCTCCTCAGCTCTCTGAACCCAGATGCCTCTCTCCGGGGCTGGGCTGTCAAGGTGAACTGAGGCCCATCTCCACCTCTTTCTGCCTGAGAATGCTGTAAACTGACAGAACACAGCAAGCAGGGCTGGGAAGACTACCAAAATATCCTGCTCGAGCAGAAGTGCTGCTGAAGTGCAAGTAAAATTGCTGGTGTAAAGAGCTAGTTAAGTAAAAGTGAAAAGTAGCTTGTCAAAAATGTAAAAGTTACTTAATTACTGTAAAGAGCAGCATTGTCATATATGATCTTTTGAATGCATTGCAAAAAGGGCGAGAGGACAGAGTATGAGAAGCCATGTAGGACTCAAACTTTGCTTCTCACACACATGAAATACTCACATTCTATGAAATACTCATACGTGAATATACAAGCAAATAGTAAACATGTTGTCCCCCACCAGTGATGTAGTTCCACCCTTGGGTCAGTCAGTGATTGCTGAGTGTGCTTGAAATATGAGTGAAATTGTATAAGCATTTTGGTATGGGACAATGAAAGGACAGATTGACCATATATTTCTGTTGCCTACTCTCCTCAGAATTAGGCTTACAAGTTATATCTTGAAATGTAGTAACTGTAATTGTCCTGTTTTTACTCAGTACAGTACAAAATATAAGAACTACAATACGCAATAAATACAATCCGTACATTACACAATGTACACTACAATACAATTTATAATACAATATACAATATAACATATAACACCAGGAGCGTGAGTGTTATGAATAATAGAAATGCTAAATGATAAGTGATATAAGGTATTGCACAGTAGGTAAGTGGTAATATGATATAAGTAGTCAACACTGACGGCACAGTGGTAGTGCAGTGATGAGTGCAATAACAGTACAACAGTCCAACAACTGTACAACAACTACAGTGTCTTGTGGTTAGAGGTTTGCCCAAAAATTCTCCATTGACTCTCACTTCAACACATCAACCCAGTCTGATGTCTCCAAGTGTGTAGCGTGTGTAGACTATTATGTTACCTATGATAACTTTAACTGTATTGCTTTACCACTGAGTCCCCATTCATTGTCGCCCACATTGTATGATAACTTTAACTGTATGACCTGCTTTACCACTGAGTCCCCATTCATTGTCCCCCACATTGTATGATAACTTTAACTGTATGACCTGCTTTACCACTGAGTCCCCATCCATTGTCAATGCTGCCCCCTAGCGGCACAAAGTCAACGTTACAGTGTGACTAACAAACTAACAAACAAACGAACTAACGGACAGAGACCGATCCATAGTCCCCCCTTTGGTGGGGGACAATTAAACACTTGTACATATACTGTATGTAAAATACTTGCATTATGCTAGTGATGCGTGGATCAGGTTTTTTTCAACCTACGCCTGCCCAATCCGACAAATAAACATATACACGTCTGACCCATTTTCATATTCATAAATGAAAAACGACCCAAAATCGATCCGCAACCCAAAAAAACCCCATTATTTTCCATTATTTCCATTATATATATATATATATATATATATATTCCATTATTTATGTAACTAAGGCTATACTTAGTAGCTATATTCTGTTAATTAAATTTTTATGTTATTGAAATAATATAATTATATTGTGTGTGTACTGTGTGTAGCCTATTTGACCCGCACCCGCCCGACCTCTTCAGTCGACCCTAACCCGCATCACTAAGTCTCACTACAAATGAAAATTCTACAAATTAATTCTTTCTCAGGTATAAGCCACAAAGTATGTTAGGTCAATACTACAGTTATTGTATTGTTAATTCATTGGTGGTACGAATGGTGCGGTATTTGATTTGTGCTGCTCATGTTTATGTATTATGAAAACTATTATTTATTTTTAAAACTATTATTATTACCAGTGAAGAAGAATTATTTCATAGCAACGTTCAGAACAGACATGAAAGGAATATAAGTTAAAACAAGTGTAATTGTATATGCATCTCCCCCGAGTTGTATGTTCTCTGTATTATGTGTGTTGAATAAAAAATCAGTTTGAAAAAAACAAAAAGAAAGACAGAAAAAAAGAGAGCAGGGCGAGTTTGAATTAAGTCCCAAACGGCCTCTCGCACAGAAATTAAAGCTAGACACTACTGCTTGGAAAAAAAAAAATAAAAACTTTACAAAATTCATGTGGCTGTAATGAGTGTAAATGTAAATGCGTTACTTCAACTGTTGCTTGAAGGATTCCATAGTGAAGCATTTGAGGTAGAGAGTAATGATTTCCAACCTGCATGGTCTGGTCTGGTCTTTTGCCTTGGCATGGCAGGACCTCGCTCCTGTTGCGCCGCATGGTATTGTTGGAAACAGGCGGTCTTTCCTTGGCCTCGGTATAATTGCTAATTCTTTGTGTACCGGGTGAAAAAGCTCCAAAGGGATCAATAGTGTGTGACCACTAAGGAAACCTGAGGATTTAAGGCCACACAGCGAGCTGTTGGGAATATATGACCATTATTCACGGCCACACATTGAGAGGTTGGCTAGGGAAATAGAAGTGTTTGGTGCTTGAGTGCCATCATTAGCTCAGTGGCGGGGCATCATGCGGAGTTCCTGGGCTGTGTGTAGGTGTGTGAGAGGCATGTACGTGCTACGACATTCATGATGGAGTTTCCCTGAAGAGTGTTAAAAGTGGAAACGTGTCAGGGGAATCATCTTTATGGCACGATATGAAGATAATTTCAATTTGGGCTTTGTGCAATTGGCAGTGGAGATTCAAATGTGTTCAAATGTTGTTGATCAAAGTCCTCTTTCCCTTCACAGCTAACAGCATGCCTCTCCTGTTTTCTCTATTGAACCATGCCTTTGTCTTAAAGGAGTAGTTCACCCAAAAATGAAAATTCTGTCATCATCTCCTCCCCCTCATGCCAGTTGAAACACAGGTGAAGTTTGTCCATATAACACACAGGGAGGCTGCCAGCACAACTCCATAGCAGCCTTCTCCAAAACAACTGAAGTCAGTGGGGACCTGTTCTTCAGAGTTCCAAACAGACCTACAGTATATTTACACCATCATTTAGTGCAAATCTTAACTACAGCTGATTGATTTGCAACAAATAATGGTGTATAGGTCTTTCTATTCAAAGTGTGATTGTTTGGCTGTTTTTGTTTTGGAACTCTAAAGAACAGGTCCCCATTGACTTCAGTTGTTTTGGAGAAGGCTGCTACCAAGTTGTGCTGGCAACCTCCCTGTGTGTTATATGGACTAACAAATTTCACCTGTGTTTCAACTGGCATGAGGGTGAGTAGATGATGACAGAATTTTCATTTTTGGGTGAACTATTCCTTTAATATCAAACAACAGAAAAAAAAAATAGAGTCCAGCCATCTGCATCTACTGGTGAGGCTGACCAGAGTGCTACATGGCATCGTTAGGTCGGGGGCCTCTTGCTTTGCTCCGTTTCAAACATTATCAACCGTATGAACCCGGCATCAAAAAGTCTCCCACAGGACCTACAGATGGCTCTATCGCTTCCAGACACATCCACTCCACAGCGACGGCACAAAGCGGGCCATTGAGAGGCGACGGCGAGATCTGCAATACCCCCCCCCCCCCCATCCCAAACACACGAGGGGCTGGTTAGTGTTTGTTTACAGCGCTGATCGTCCCGTTCCTCCGGGTCCTCGGGGGTCGCTGGGCTGATCAAAACACGGCCGGGGACGACCCGCAAACAAACCGAAGAGGAGAAACGGAGCATCCTGCAGGTATGGTGGCTTTTTGGGGTTTTTTTAAGATGATTTTTTTTGCAGCGTTTAATAGTTTACAGACACACACAAAAGATTGGATACAGGGTATGCGCCTGAGCCACCAGGTTACCCCCCTGCCTGCCGCTGCAAGATCAGGCAAACTGGACAAAGTAATGGCAACACCAAACAATATATGAGTAGGGGAGGCCGGGGATGGTTGTAACACATTTTGTCTCAGCCCCTATAACTCTGTGAGTCTCAAATTTTGACACAAATTTGCATTTGCTCTAATGAAGAATGTATGACATTAAAGAACAACATGGCTGTAAGTCACTGTGTGTGTATGTGTGTGTGTGTGTGTGTATGTGTGTGTCTTTGACTAAACAGATTTTTTTTAACTGAACCATTTTAACATCTCTTAACTGCGCATGCATGTATGGTTTGTCTTTTGAACAAAATTAACTTAATTAAACTTAA
The DNA here is from genome assembly GCF_046629955.1 of Centroberyx affinis. NCBI lineage: Eukaryota > Metazoa > Chordata > Actinopteri > Beryciformes > Berycidae > Centroberyx > Centroberyx affinis. Next base: position 95,135 of record NW_027284045.1, on the reverse strand, counting down.
TTAAATCTTAAGTCAATTAAAACTTAATTGACTTGAAATGTGGTGTTCCATCACATGACTGTTTAATCTGAGTCACATTAACACTCAGTGCTTAATTTGTAAATGATGAGGTCCCGGAACACCAGGAGTTCCTGCGAGTCGGTCTGGAGGGAAAAGGTTCCGGAACATATCAAGACAACAAGCGCATTGGAGGCACAGTGCAGCCATATAGCTTACTGTAGACCTAACAGCCTAAACATTACTAAATGACCGACTATATGACTTTAGAGCCCCGACTACTGGGGACCTATAACAATATCTGATTATTGCATAAGCTACATAATGCAAATTTTTACAAACCTGCCCTTCAAGTAGTCGACTAAAGATCTAACTGCACTGTGCACAACATAAAAATGCCCACATAGGCTACTATGAGACATCCTAATCATACATAAAGGAAACTGCAATGGCTTTAACCATCTACCAGAGAAATTCTGGTTGGGGTAGTTACGCATCAATATTCAACACAAATACTTTCATAGGATATCGATTTTGAATGTAGGAAACAATGTCATCGAATAATGCAATAAAACTCAGCTGGACCGCACTGGTTTTGAAATGCCCACAGCAATGTTGCTTACAGCCCTAACCAATTCTCATGTTATTACCAATTATTTCTGGACACTCAACATATCGTGCAATTGCCCACATATTTAACTGTGGGACTTACAGGTTTCCGTTTCGCAGTCATCTATGCAAATATGAATTTTGATTGTCCCAGCAGAGACCTAATAAGCAGAGTGCTTTCTAATTGGCTAAATGCATACAGACTGTGGGACTGATTGCCTGACAGCTCATGGTCTCTGATTGGCCTCACCTGAGGAGATGTTGGCTATATCTGTCTGGAATGTTCTTTGTTCCTCAGTTTTACCTGATGAAGGTCTAAGGACCGAAGCATTGTATCAGTAATAAAGTTTATTGCAAGTAAAAGGACAGTGTGGATTTCCTCCTAAGCACCTGTCTACAAGAAACTGAAGGTGTGCATGAGCCTCTACAGTCCAGACTGTTCTCTTGACACATTCAGTAAATTTAGTTTTTGTGGGCGATGCTCTATGACTATTCGTCCTCTTTGTTACTCAGTCAGTTGCCTCATGTTGCTTTGAAAACCCATAGAAAAGCGGATTGTCTTAGCTCTTTTAAAGCTGACCCATACTGCTAATTGACATTCAGCTTAACATGACTGACCTGTGTAGCTGCCTTTTGTAATTGTGATGCCACTACTTCAAAGTTAAAGCCCTTTCTCTTTCTCGTGAGGTTTCCATTATCTCCGCCAGCCCCTGTACACGTGCACACATATAAACACCCTCACATGTACAAACACATCATCCTCCTTCCATATCTCTGCGCCAGTGAAAGCCGGCGCATTCACTCTTAACATAACAGCGGTGTCATCTGTATCTTTTCTCCCCGCGTATACTCTCCCGGGGTGTCTGGGTAAGACAAGCATAGGATGGTAATTGGAATATGCCGCAGAGCAACATTAGCGAATTCACACCCATCATGCGGGAATTCCAGTGAAACCGCAGAGTATGTGTGTATCTTATCATCTGTCGCCGCTGCTATCTCTGCTGGGCTGTAATGTCAGTCCGGTCTGTGAGGAGACACACGAGCAATGATACACAACAGATTTCCAGCCGGTTCCATTGCTTGCGATAGGTGCTTCAGAGAGGAGAGAGAGTGTGTGTGTGTGTGTGTGTGTGTGTGTGTGTGTGTCGCTCCACGTATTCAGTATCAGGAAACACCATATCCCCATGTCTGCTCATTAGCAGACTGTGAGAGCGTACTCGGCCAGTTCTCACATATACAAAGTTGGAGAGTTTTCAAGAAGTGTATAATTACATGCAGAGCAAGGGACTGAGCTGTTACATTTCTGTCAACACAGTCTACTAATGCCAGTGTTGTGCGTCTGTGGTGTGCCTCTGTGGTGGGTGTGTGTGTGTGTGTGTGTGGGTGTGTGTGTGTGTGTCAGCCTCCTACTGGTGAACAAGAACACGTTGAGATGTTAAAGTCAAAATGAAACTGCATTTTGGGCACATCTTACCTGCTTATTTTGCTGTTGAGGCGGGAAAACCAATGGGATATCAGTTAGGGTATTATGGACATTTATTTTTTTATTGGTTGGAATTTTTTTGGTACACAATGAAGTCACCACTAAAGATTTCCTGTCTTCCAGGAAGTAAAAGTAATGAGATTTTGATATAAAAGTACAAGAAAATAGGTTTGTTTCTTTTTTGGCATAAATTGTCAAATAGGTGTATCGTATGATAGTATGATAGCAAAAAAGTCATTTTTTCATTTCAGTGTGATTTCAGTTTTAAAGTGAGTTTCTCAAAATTAAGACCGCATTTCCCATAAGCCCCTGGTTTCAAAGAGGATGTTGCTACTTTCCGTTTGTTTTGAAGAGCAAAGAGAGGGATAAGAGCTAACGTCAGGTTGAAACTCCACAGCTAGTTAGAATAGTGGAACTAGAATAAAGTTATTTAAAGTCCTGTTTTATGTCGTGAAGCAATCCAGCAGATTTCCCTCCAAATCCGCTGTAATGTAAAATGCAGCCAGTAGAACAGGGGCCAGTAGAGGCTGACAGTCTTCTTGGTAATGGACTCATTTGTTTATGTTAATTATACTAATGTCTCAAAATCCATCATACTATAAAGCGAGGAATCTCTGTCTGCGTGTGTGTCCTTCGCATATCTCGAGAACCGTTCGTCTGATCTACTTCACACTTGGGTGGGTGTATTGCTGGGGACCCAAGGGTGCGCGGTATCAGATTTGGTCCAATTTGGACATGCGACACGTTCAATATACCGGAGGCCAAGCAATCGGCCCGTTCCGAACAGGCATTTTTTGAACGGGCACTGCACTAGTGTTTTAAAATGCTCCACATAGCACCTTTAAAGACAGTGGTCCCAGTCGTCTCAACCACGCTCTCTTCCTATTAGTATGAAGGATCAACGACTGAATCTGGCCGCCCCCCCCCCCCCCCCCCCCCCCAAATTAAATCCACCTCTTGACTTGATTTGAATTCCTCTGAACGTTAAACTCCGCGAGTGCGTTCTGAGCGATCTAGAAAGCATAACCGTGCCAAGAAATAACCGGCTGCATCTCATTCTTCTGATCTGAAAATCGAGGGCCTCATACTTCACTGTGACACTGAACTGAAATAGATACGGGTCGGTGGCCTCAACGCAATCCAGCTGAAGCAGGAATATCCAGTTAAAGACAAGGAGATGACAATGTGATACGCCCCGACTCTCCGGCCCTGTAATCCCAGACGGCCGCCTCCCTCGGGGTGTCTCTCTGTCTTCTGAGAGTCACTTTCAGGTTTTTGGCTTTGTCTGACTCCGGACCTTCGGGGGCGGCAGCACAAACGAACCGTGGCTGGCATCGCGGGCACCGGAGAGAAAGAGGTCATGTTTTCTCCGTCTGTTTTGCCTCAACAATGCGTAGCCTAACCGACTCCACGCCGTAAACACCGTCAGATGCAAGGGATGCGTTTCAGTCATTTGCATTTTTGCAAGCTACGGGTAATCTAATATCCTCTTCCCCCCGCTGAATACAAATTGCCTATGTAAAACGAGAAAAGGAAAACAAAGCAGTGATTCATTTTATTCGTGCGAGCGCTGTTCACAAAGCCCAGGACGAGGAAATCTAACCTGAACGTATGATCAGAGATGTAGGAGTAAATCAAAAGGAGGGGAAACTATGACTTCCAGCCGGTGATCATCATAATGCAAACAACATCAATTATACATTCAGAAAAGCATGCTTTTATTCCTTAAAACAGTGGTTCTCAACGTGGGGTCCGGGGACCACTAGGGGTCCTTGAGGGGGTTCCAGGGGGTCCCCAGCAAACTGATGAACTGTTAAACTTCAGCATTATTTAATTTATAAGAAGTGAACACAATTAGAGAATGTAGAAGAATGACTGTTTTGATCATAGTTTCACTGTTATCTCTCTACCTACAATACAGATAGTTGTGGAATTCTGGACAAAATCATATCTAACAACAAAAATATTCTCAGATTTGGGTCCGAGAGACAAACTCTCATCAAATGGGGGTCCGTGGCTCTAATGTGGACTAAATTAGGGGTCCTTGATATGAAAAAGGTTGAGAATCACTGTCTTATAAGACACTATCCTCATAAACTGTACGTCAGTTTGATACTACTTACCATGAAGTAGGGGAGAGCGGGGCAAGTTGTCACATGGGTAAGTTGTCTCAGTGGCTTTATTTCTGAAACTAAATATTTTAGAGCCAGAAGTCCAATTACACAAATGTTTACTTTCTTAATAATAATTATATGGTTTAGTCAAGCTATGTGCTCAGGGAAGGGACCATTGTCAAGAATGCCTGGTCATGTTGTCACATTGATTTTCAGGGCATCAAAATTTTTTGATTGATGTTTTTTGTTTTGTTTGTTCGAAATAGCTTTACGTTCATTCTTTTCTGAATTCATATTATTTTGGTACTTGAACCCACAAACCTTTGGCTTGTGTAGCAAGTGGCCCCACTGCTGGAATTGAATGCACATACACAGCACACTTGTCTATGTGACAACATGCCCCGTCATGTATGACAACATGCCCTGACGTGGGTAAGTTGTCACAAGTTGTCAAGTGGTATTTCATCAGTAATGATGAAATACCACTTCCAGTAAATTATTCAAAATGTAAAAATGACATTTTTTTTTAGAGAATCTCATTAGAAAAATATATATTGTATCTCAGTAGTAGTGGAAAACTCTATTCCACAAATAAAAACTGAGTTAAGATAGGTTCACCCTCCACTGCATCCCTGCTTAAGATGTCGCAATCAATTATTTGCTTATTACATTCATAGCTTCTGTGTCATATGTTGCTATAAGCATGACCAAACCTATCCTGACACCTTTAGATCCTGATTCTTTGACACATTCCTGGCTGTGAACACTCTTTGCCCTGACCCGATTACACAGTCTACACCTTCAAATGCTTTCACATCTAAGCGGCTTCCTCCTGTAGCTATTTGAATGGGAGTACAAAACCAAATCATGCAGTATGACCCCGCAGTCTCCTGCTATACAATAATGGGTTTGGCCATTTGCAGCGTCAGTGAATCAGGCAGCAGAAAGAATTAGCTGAAAAGTGAAAAGGTGAACCTGATCCTCTAAATACCCATGGGACCTGGATCAATATTTTGTGATATTGGATGTGATATTGTTGGATATACAGTAATATATTCAACATGAACACTATGGATGAATATACTATACATGTACAGTACTGTATATCCCATACTATCTATAGATATAAACATAGATATACCATGTATCGCATATACCCCCTGTAATTACTATATATAAATATTCACATTTTCACTCATGTACATAGATATACCATATACACATGTATCTACATATACAACATACCATTTATACATGTGCAATACATTATATATTTATATTCATACACATACACTATAACCATATAACACGTTACATATACCAGTGGTTCTCAATGTGGGGTCCGGGGACCACCAGGGGTCCTTGAGGGGGTTCCAGGGGGTCCCCAGCAAATTGATGAATTGTTAAACTTCACCATTATTTTCATTTACAAGAAGTTAACATAATTAGAGAATGTAGAAGAATGACTGTTTTGATCATAGTTTCACTGTTATCTCTCTACCTACAATACAGATAATCATGGAATTCTGGACAAAATCATATCTAACAATAAAAATATTCTCAGATTTGGGTCCGAGAGACAAAATCTCATCATATGGGGGTCTGTTGCCCTAATATGGACTAAATTAGGGGTCCTTGTTATGAAAAAGGTTGAGAATCACTGGTCTACATGATACTAGTGGGAGCAATGGCCTAGGAAGGGTGAAAGTTTGAGCCAGCATTATTTCATTTACAAGAAGTGAACACAATTAGAGAATGTAGAAGAATGACTGTTTTGATCATAGTTTCACTGTTATCTCTCTACCTACAATACAGATAGTCATGGAATTCTGGACAAAATCATATCTAATAATAAAAATATTCTCAGATTTGGGTCCGAGAGACAAAATCTCATCAAATGGGGGTCAGTGGCTCTAATGTGGACTAAATTAGGGGTCCTTTTTGTGAAAAAGGTTGAGAATCACTGACATATACCACGTCCAGTATACACAGGCATACCACATACATACACAACGCATTAAGCACTGTTGAATAGACCCATCCTTTCAGCCCATGGTTATAAATCACAGTGTGTTTGTGATGGGGTGGAACATGGCCTGGAAGACCTCAGCAAAACATGAAGAGATACTCTAATGCAGAAACAGCTGGGCTTTTCCTGCCCTCACACACACACACACACACATGCACGCACGCTCCTCCCAAGATGCAACTTTTCTAATCCCTTAAAGATCCTGAACTCATGATTTCCCTCCCCACAGGCCAACCGCAGCCGGACCTTCGTCTCCCGGCTAATTGTGAACACATGTGGCGCTCCAGAAAGGCCGAAGCCCGGCGCTTAGATAAAATATGAACTGTTCTTAATCACACCGGCCATCTCCACGCTGCATTACAAGACCAAATACCCCATTGTTTATGCAATTTACACATGTTTGCATGCGGGACCGGCCCGAGAAGGAATGTGGAAATTCCGCGGAAAATATGCTCAGCCCGCTCTCCCAGGGCAAGGCTTGTCACAGACGTATGATCCTCTCATAAATCATATTTGTTTGTTCAGATAAAATGATACGTCGGCGCTTCTGCGTTTGGTGCCAGAGTCCTCCTGATAGCCAAGATTGTTGGAAATGCAGTGGCGCTGACCAGAGAACAGCAATAATTGACAAAACGGATTCCACCAACACCACACTCATGAGCTTATAGTATCTCAGTTTGTTTTCCTATGGTCTTGTTTCACTACTTGTGGGACCACAATAGCCCCCTTTCCACTGGAGGCCAAAAGCCCCAAGAACTTTGGCCCAGGGAACTCTAGCCTGGAACTTAAAGCACTGGGCTAAACTTGTTGAAGTGTTTCCACTGAGCAACCTGCGTCCCTGCGTAACCATGACAACTAACTTACACAACTGCTCGTCATCAAACGTGGCAGACAACGCTGCTGTCAAATGTACCGTATAATCGTTTTTTTTATTTTTATTTTCTAAGATAGCAGCTGAAAGTGATGCAGATTTAAGAATTAACATACCTGGTTTTTAACAGGTAGATGCTCATTAATGTAGGAATGGCTGCACTCGGTTACAGACGTTATTAAGCAACACCCCCTAGTTGAAAAAAATATAGAATGTGATGATGTATAAGCATCAGGGCTAACAGCTTTGGCCCTGAGGATTTGGAAGGGCCAAGTAGTTGGGCTTGAGTTCCTGGACTAGCCCTGTTTTGGCCCAGGCCAACCCAGTGGAAAGGGGTCAGGAACTCAGTTCAAGCACCAGGTTTGGCCCTCAGTGGAAAGGGGGCTAACGTCAACTTTCTCTCTTGTGTTGTTTTCAATACAAGAGTATGTTTTTCATGTTATTATGGTATGTATACCTCAGAGGAAATGGAATTGAATGCACATACACAGCACACTTGTCGATGTGACAACACGCCCTGATGTGGGATAAGTTGTCACAAGTTGTCAAGTGGTATTTCATCAGTAATAACTTTTGCTTCCAGTAAATTATTCAAAATAAACATTCCATTTTTTAGAGAAGACCTTAATCTAGCTAGAAAAATATGTGTTGTATCCCAGTAGTAAAAGACTGCTGAGAAATACACCAATGAGTAAGAAGTGTGACAACATGCCCCGGTCTCCCCTATGCTATACATTTAGGTGTTAAATATCTATGTAAGGCTAAAACGGTGGAAAACACTATTCCACAAATAAAAAAGTGGCAAACTGAGTTTAGAGGTTTACCCTCCACTGCATCCCTGCTTAAGATGTCAATCAATTATTTGCTTATTATATTCATAGCTTCTGTGGGAGTCATTCCTATGTTCCCAGGGTCCTATGTTCCCAGTTCTAGGGTTAGGGTTAGAGACCTTCAAAATCAAATAAAATGATAACCATTGGTTTTGTTGTGTTTATATAGCTGTTTTGAAGCCTTGTTCCAATAAAAATATTTTAACTTGAAACGGGTCAAATTTGACCCGAACACAATAGGAGGGTTAATGTGTGTTAACAGAATATTGAACTGGGGAACACAGGACCCTGGGAACATAGATACGCTCCCCTTCTGTGTCATATGTTGCTATAAGCACAGCGTGTATATAATTGTTACTATTATTCAAAATGTAAAAATTTTTTAGATACAAATATGTATTGCATCTCAGTAGTAAGGCACTGCTGAGAAAGACACCAATGAGTAAGAAGTGTGCCAACATGCCCCGGTCTCCCCTATGCTATAACTTTAGGTCTTAAATATCTATGTAAGGCTTAAAAGGTAGAGGTTTTTCTCTTAGAACCACCAAGAAAAAGCATATTCTTATAGTGCTGGTAAAGTAAATGCACGGTTAAGCACATAAACTTTACATTGAAATATAATTGTACGCTTTGATAGTGTTTCTCGAGCGTTCCGTGAGTCTAAGAGCAATTCAATACTACTCAATATTGATTTTTTTTTTTTTTTTTTTTTGCTAGGGTTTGTTTTTCCTCTTTTGTTCCAGCGCTCTCTTTCTAGGTCAGTTTGACGTTGCCCACGGGTGGTGGTGTCTGAATAGCAGCAGTTGTCTGTTTTCATATTGACCTGCCGTCCTGTGGGAGCCTCTGCCTCTGTTCTTCAGCGAGAAGTTGTGCAGCAACAGGTCACGCAGATCCCAGGTGACTCAATCATCTCTCTTCTCCTCCGCAGAGCTGGAAGGGCTGCTCCTCTCATTGTTGTTTTTCAAATGCAGACAGAGCGAGAGAGAGAGGGAGAGAGAGAGAGAGAGAGAGAGATGCTGCATGCGGCTTGGCCCGAAAGATTGGATTCTGATTTACCTTACAGCATAATTGTATCTTGAAAGAGACCACCCTGCTGGTTTGGGTAAACATCTTCAGAACTGAAAATGTCTGAGGGGCGGAGGGGGCCGGAGCGGCGTTGTGGGGGAAGCTAATGAGGGAGGAGAGGGAGAGGCAGAGGGGAGAGGAGAGAAGAGGAGAGGAGAGGAGAGAAGAGGAGAGGAGAGGAGAGGAGAGGAGAGGAGAGGAGAGGAGAGGAGAGGAGAGGAGAGGAGAGCAGGCTTACAGAACAGCCTCATCAAAGCACCAAGTCAGGAGGCTGCAGCATGGCCACAACAGGCTGCAAGAGGCTGTGTGTGTGTGTGTGTGTGTGTGTGTGTGTGTGTGTGTGTGTGTGTGTCTCTGTCTGTTGAAAAGGAAAGTGTAGAGAACACACCACATCAAGTCTCTGCTAACCACCAGGAAAGGAAACAAAAGGAAAGAAAACAAAAGGAAAGGAGGGAACAGCAAAGAAAACAAAGGGAAAGGAAGCAGAGGAAACAAAAGGAAATAAAATGAAACGGAAGGGAAGGAAGGGAAAGGAAAGGAAAAGAAAAGGAGACAAGGGCATAGGAAGGGAAGGGGAAGGAAAGGAAAGGAAAGGAAAAGGAGACAAGAGCATAAGAAAGGAAAGGAAGGGAAAGGAAAGGAAAAGAAAAGGAGACAAGAGCATAAGAAGGAAAGGAAAGGAAAGGAAAGGAAAAGGAGACAAGAGCATAGGAAAGGAAAGGAAAGGAAAAGGAGACAAGAGCATAAGAAAGGAAAGGAAAGGAAAAGGAGACAAGAGGATAAGAAAGGAAAGGAAAGGAAAGGAAAGGAAAGGAAGGTATATGTGTGTGCGTGTGTGTGTGTGTGTGTGTTCACGTGTTGTACTGGGAGTGCTGGGAGTGCTGGGACGGGCCCGGCAGCCCCGGCCTCCAGCCTGCCCATTTTGTCTAAATATGAAAAGCCTATTTACATTCCTCCATCCTGTGGGGAGAGCTGCCGAGGCGAGGCAGCAGAGAGGATTCTGGCTGTCTCTGTCCCTGTCCTCATTAGTGCCGAGCTGATCTGCTTCTCCTCACACACACACACACACACACACACACACTAACACACACACTAACACACACACGCACACAATCTCCAGCTCTAAACAGGCTGACAGTTTGAAGATAGGCCTACTGTGCCGAGCAGAGCAGAGGGCTGTGAGATGAGAAAGCCCCTGAGTAAAGGAGAATGCAGGCGAACGGTTGTAATTGGGCCCTGAGTATCAGCTGCCAAATATCTCCCGTTAGTTCGCCTCTCATTTTTTTCGGCTATTACTATGCTAATGCTACGCCATCTATGCATGCAAATGAGACGGGGCACGCTTGGCAGAGTTCCTGCCCTCAGCCGGTCTCTGTCGCAGGGAAAAAAAGCAACGCAACGCGCTCGCTATGCTGCTTCTCCCGCTGATCACTGACACACAAACACACATACATACATTACCTTTCATAGGTATTTTTCAGCGCATGCATAATAAGTCGCGGGAGTGTCAGTCAGCGATGCTTTGCAGCTACCAACTGTGGCATGCGATGACATCCTGGCACTAGGGTACAAATGATTAAGATCAATATGTAGAGCGGTGATGTGCCACAGAGGCACTAGCTGATGGCATCATGAAGGTCCGCTGGAGGATTGGCTGTTAGTTGCTAATGTCTAACTCTATTACAACAAGGCTAGAGAGCTAACCTGAAAAAAGATTGTTGTGGAGTGGCTGTAGATCCATTCAGTCACCTTGTAAGTAAAGTGAATAGTGTGATAAGGTGGATTTGTTTCCAAATGTAGGTTACTGTGACACTGTGTCTTGTCTTTAGCTCTAGTCTCTACTCTAAAACATGAAGAGTTGTAGCTTGAGAAGAGTCAGCTCAGTTAACCTGAACAAACTGTTAACTAGCTAACTAGCCGGCAGGAGAATTTAGTAAATCACCTGAACGTTAGCATGTGACTACTAGCCACTACTAACGTTAAACTTCTAGAGAGGCTGATCACTGCAGAGCCAATGTCCAGCTCCACCTCTTTGGACCTACTTGCGCGCCACCCCTCCCGTTAATGCAAGTCTGGACCTAGTCAAGCGCCACCCACTGGCTGTTAACGTTAATGCAAGCCCTTCGTCAGATCGTACTTTAACCTAATGGGAAAAAAATCAGTTTATTGTTGATGCGCAATGGTTAGGTCAAAGTAGCCATAAGAGTTGCATGGAACTTTAGATGCTGACATAGCTAATATTACCTTACTTTTCTCTAATATTTTTCATGATACCACCAGCATGTTCAGCATCGTTTCTGTGACAAACGGCATGACTAGACTTAGAAGTAGGCAATGTGAGAGATTACTGTGTATGCACCCCTGCCTTCTTTTTTCCACCGCATTAAGATGTAGGCTATTTGTGAATTAATTAATTAATCTTTTCGAATCTATTCTCAATAGATTTTGTAGAGGTCACTCTGTCGGTCTGTGTCTGTCCACCATCTTTCCAAGTGGTGCTCACTGAACTAGCGCTACCAAGTTGTATGAGTGACTTGGGGTGGGGCTGGACCTAGAGGTGGGGCTGGACTAGGTCAAGCTCCACCCATTTGGCTCTGCAGTGAGCACCACTTGAACTTCTACGAGATACTTTAGCGAGTGTGTAAATCAGATGTGTTAACAAGACAGTGATGATTAGCTGATACTAATCATCACTGATTGTTAGCTAGCTAAGATGCTAGCATTATCTAAATACAAAATCAACCAGATCAATGATGAAATGATCAGTTTCCAGTCAAAAACAGCACAGAAATTAATCATAACTAGCCAGCAGGTTAATGCCAACTGATGTAAATGTTAACATGTAATTATAGCCACTACTAACGCTAGCTAGCTCCCACTAGATAAACTAGCTAGTGTGTAAATTAGATGTGTTTACAACAAGACAGTGAGAGTTAGCTAACCAGATATTAACAATCTGACATGTCAAATTAACAGTGTCTATGCAATTCTGTTGTACGGAAGCTGAGAACGGCCATGCTTGCAGTTTTTTTTTTAATGCCGTTTTCTCGAGATCACAAGTTAATTATCGCGTTATCTCGAGAAAACGAGCTTTGTTATCTCGAGATAATGAGATAATCGACCCGTTATCACGAGAAAACAAAATGTTGTTTCCTCTTATTACTTAATGTTTATCAGAGATCAGGAGTGCCATGCCAGCATGCATAGATGGTGTCTGGACAACTGTAGCAACTGATTTAAGCTGAAAATCATAACTGCAGTAAACAAAACTACACATTTATGACTTGACTTACTGTTCAGTTCTGAATCCTCCCCGACAGTCATGACAGTGATCTTGAAGGCTGAAATCAGGTGTGATCAAATGAACCAGACACTCATTTTCATGTTCTCCATAATTATCCCGTGATCTCGAGAAAACAAAAGTCGTTTTCTCGTGATAAATTATCTCGTTATCTCGAGAAATCGGGCTTTTGTTTTCTTGAGATAACGAGATAAATGAACCCGTTATCTCGAGAAAAGGAGCTTTGTTATCTCGAGATAACAAAATAATTAACTTGTGATCTCGAGATAACGGCATTAAAAAAGTAATTGCAAGCACGGCCGTTCTCGGCTTCCGTGCTGTTGAGACAGACAAGCTGTATGCTTAGAAATGTAATCAGCTGTTCACAGCCTCTGCTGCCCAACAGCTGAGGACATCCAATATGGCCGCCAGTGTGTTATCTGAAAGCCCTCTATAACACTTATTTTTCACAGGACTAGTGGTTCTTTAAAACAAGAGTATAACAAGAGCCCCTATCTCTGGCTTTGTATTGTAGTATTTGTATTGTAGTTAATCCTCTGGATGCATCCCGAGGATTAACCTCCAGCCTTTCCCACCCCCTGTTGTGTGCAGGCTTGGCCAGGTGGTGAATCTGATGTTACACTGGGGAAACTAAACTGGAACATAAAGCTCTTTCTCTCCAGAGGCTGGGCTGTCTGCTGTCTGCAGCACTCTTGTCTTAAGTAAATTATGACATGATGTGTTGACAGAGCAAACAAAGGCAAGGAGATATTCCCATGGTGTAGGATGCCTGGCCCCGGGCTTAACACACCACACACTTGCTGTTCCCATACAAGTCTTAACCAATTGCAGGTTAAGTTAGAATTACAGAAAAGGAAGAAAAGCCTGCTCACATGGGCTCATGTGGTCAGCTGATACCAGTTAGGCCTACCTGTAATCTGCCCTAGGCTTCATATGTGTATATTGCTGTAAATTCACATATCTGCTTTCTTCAGATTCCCATATCCCTCTCACTGTTACATACTGTATGTTGATACTTTTATAATGTCATACTGCATATTTTTTATATTTTAGAATGTTCTGTTTACATACAGTATATTATGCAAAGCATAAGCCTATATTGTTAGTATATTTTTCATATTGTAAATATTCTGCACTCCCTTGTTCTTTGTCTCAGTAAATCCTACAGCTGTTATTTTGCACACGTAATAATGCTATAATCCATATTCTTTCCCATACTTCCCTTTCATACATTCTACTTGTGTGTTGAAATTGTCAGCGTATGCTTGTAAAACTCCAATTTGCTGTATTATATTTGTATGTTTATATTCTAATTTTCTTTGCTGAATCCCATTACTTTTGCTGTTGCAACGACCCAGTTTCCCCACAGGGATCATTAAAGTTTCGCCTTATCTCAAACCGCCCTATACAATATTGTTTCAGTCCCTATCTGTGATTCAGTTTAGGTTTATGAGTCTCTTTAGTTTATTGCAATGCTTAGATCCTGCTCTGGTTATGGGGAGAACCTCCCATCAATGTGTGTATATAGCTCTCCTGAGGCTTTATAGAGGAACCCTTACAGATGGATGAGTGCAATACAGTGTGCGTGCAAGCATGTGCTTATGTGTATATGAATGTATGATGGCTATTATGTAGGGATCAACTGATATGGGTTGTTGAAGGCCAATACCAATACAGATATTTTTGTACTGACGCTGCTGATAGCTAGCTGATATTTTGTGTTGATATTCAATATCTTTAAATGTGACCTTGTTCATGACAAGAAGAAAATCTACAAAAAGAAGAGAAGCCTCTGAAACAGCATTTAGACCATCGTGGGACACTAAAAGTCTCCATTGAAACCAGGATAATACCACTACTGCTAGCACTAATAATAATGTATAGTTGTGTAGAATTTGTCATCAGAATCAGTTCAGGTTAAAGGCTTCCCATAGACAACCAGTACAGTATTGATCAATTCTACAATAAATATGTAATCAATCAAACTGCATCATATCAGAGGTGGATGACACTGACTGGACCAGATCACATTTTTAATAAGGCCAATATCAGCCCCATATATCAGTCTGACCCTACTCTCATGTTCTTGTTATATGCATCTGATTTTTACTCAGTGCTACATCGCATGGACCCAAGACAACAGTAAAAATCCAGTAGACATCCTGCAGTTCATTGCTGTGATGTCTGTAATAGAAACCAAGAGGCTCATTAACCTTCAGAAAGGTTATGGTGCAACAGTGAAGCAACTAATGGAGAGCTGTTGAAGAGTTAAAGAGAAGAGAAAGAAGAGAAGCAGTGACAGATACTAACTGTGACACAGTATGGGATCTCCGCGGTTGGACTTGAATCGGGTCAGATAACAATAAAAATGTCTTTGTATGCGTCATGGATTGATATAATTGAGCGCGGTGAGATATATATTCACGGAATGTGCGAGGAAAGATAAAGCGGGAAATAAAACGGCAAGGGATGATATAGGAAGAAAATAAAAAGGCAATGAATAAATGAATGAATGCGGCAGCTCTGGGTTTTGGTAATAGGATGGAACACTGTTGAAAGGCACAAGGGTTTATGTGCATGCATGAGCCAGGTTGTGGAGGGTAAAGCATGAGAGAGACGTTATACTGAACCTTATGAAAAGGCGGAATCTCTCCCAAGAAAAGAGACTACCCACAGAGTCTGGCAAGGACACCTCTGGAAGACAACCAGTCAATACAAAAAGGAAAATATGAGTCTGGCGGCTGTTACAGTATTTACAAAAAGATTTTTTTTTTTTTTTGTCTTAGCATCACCCTGTGCCAAGCCAAGCCGGTATCTGCAACTCCCACCCATCTATCCGAGCATAGGAAAACACCCTAGCGTTAGCCAGGGAGGCCAGAGCTCAGCAGGCGATGGCAGGTCGGTTTGTATTACCGGGTCCTATAATGAATGGCTGTCCTCAGGCCCGAGATGCTGCATTCCTAAAACAGGGTTCATCTCTCCACCTCTTCTTCTCACCTCTCTCCCTTGGCTTCCCTCGTTTACTGCCTCCTCTCTGTCTTCTTTTGCCGCCTGCCTAGCGGTGCGTGAGACTTTTGGACCGTACAGAGGTGGAATGGGAGGAGAGGAAGTTTCTAGAGCCAATATTGGCCTTTGAGTTAAAAATGGATATCGGCCAGTAGGTGCTGCTCATTGTTGATTGGATGGTGACACTATGATAATCAACCAGTTTCAGGGGTGTCAGTCTGTAAAAGCTGCGATGAAACCTGCCTCACCCTGCCTTAAAGAGCTGCTAACCCAACGAACTCCCAGTTCATGCTTCACGCGGAGACAAACGCGTCAGTCGAAATGACGCAATTGTGGCCAAAACAACTCGGGCGCGTTCAATAGCCCCAACATGTGGCAAAAAAGAAGTTTAATAAGGAAAGGTAGAGCGTTGAACATCCTGTTGCCAAGTTACAGGTTGTTATTGGCTGAGACGCCAATTCTGTGCGTCCTCCTCAAAGAATTCTCCGGCCAATAGTGCAGCCGCGTGACAAGCGTTCGTACGTAGCTGACGAAAATGCAGGATCACCGCGAACGGGATCAAGAACATCAGACCATAGGATCAAACGTACCTCAACACTGTTGGGAGCAAGGTTTGGCCATGGCCCTGGGCACCTTGACTGCATTTGGGAGTCACGTCTGAGGTTGATCACCACCTGAAATTGAACAATGTGGACAGTACCACAGTTAAGTAAACTCCGTCCAGGAATGGCTGAACAATGAAGAACTGGAACTACTGGCTGATTCAGGTGTTTTTTGGAGAACCAAATTTCTCTACATGGTCGTCATGAGAAGCATGAATGCCAATGTCTGCATTCATAAAGAGTTTGCGCACGTCTACCCACACAGAAAGCACGAGAGTTTCAATGTCCTGTGATGGTCTTAATGCTGTTACAGAGGCTTTTCCACCCTGACAAGAATACAATTCTGGGAGGAACACTGAATCCTTGCCATTTTTTGTATGTTTTTTGGCACGAAAACTGTCAAATTTAAATACACAGCACAAAACTTTGGCACAAAGTTGGTTCTTTAGTGCTGTATGGCCGTTCCTCAGCTGGACCCGGAGGTAATCTCTCATCTTGGCTCTGGTCCTTCCTTAGCCCACCTGGGAAGACTGGGAGGAGACTTTTACAGCTGGATAAGACTGTCTGAATTTCTCTGCCTCACGGCCCTGTTTTCATGGTTTTACACAGCAAGAAGATGAGCTATGAAGAGGAGACATTTCCATATGAAGATAAACCTTTTGAGATTAAGAATATTTTCAATATTATCTCCATAACTACCATCCTCAGTGTACAGTACAAAACAACATTCAATAAGATATGTTGCTACCACTGCTCTAATGCCTAAACATTTTTGTTTCTAAGATGATTTTTCCACGCAGGAATTTCGCCTGATGTGCTCTTTTGGTTCCAGGCAATTTTAAATCTCCCATAATTATATCATTTCCTGAACCCGTTGGAACTTTCCCCCTCTCAAAATTGCCTCCACTATGAACCTTATTTCAGAAAAAAAAACTTTCCAAAAGCCCCCTTTGTTTGATAAATGGGTTACCATATCCACATTTCCTTTCCATTTATCATTTAATATTGTGCATATGAAAATAAATGTTTCACTATACACTGTCCTCTATTGAGATGGAATGTGATATGCATGTTAAGTTTTAGTTTGCATAGTACAAGCTCATAATAGACTGTATGATACCAAGATAAAATCTTCAACCTGAAACAGGTTATCTTGTTATTAGCTTTCATTACCTGGCTGTGAAGAGTAGACATTTAATAACATTTCTGACCTTTAAAAAAAGCTGTTTACATGACATATGCTTACAGCATTGTTCCCCCCAGACTTGTATTCTTGTTAGTGTGGAAAAGCCTCTGACACAGCATTTGGGCCATCATGGGACATTAAAACTCTCCATTAAAGGTGGGTTAGCAGCTTCTTAAAGGAAAACCCCACCCTGGGATCCTCTTACACTGTTAGATCTAATAAATTTGTGATGTTCACTGCATATTGTGTGATGAAGTGTTGTAATTTACCTTTTTTTTTTGTTTCCCTCAACCTGGGCATCCTGGTGGTCTAAGGTGCATACCATGTAACCGCGATGTCCTGGGTTAGAATCCGACACAGTACCTTGTCTTTCCTGTCTCTCTCCACTTTTAAGTATCTAATAAAGAGGGGGAAAAAAGCCTCAAAAAGAGGCTCACTTTTCCTCAAAGTGCCAAAGTTCATTTAGTGATTTCCTAAGTTTCCCAGAATGCATTTCAGCAACCCCCAAAGAGGATGCATGGATTTGTCACATTCAGTCGGGATTTATGAGGGAGCAATAGCGATAGTGATACTAAGAGCAAAACTAAATGGACCCAGGAATGCAAAGTACATCAGTGATAGCTGTTTTTAATAGTGTTGAAGTGTTTTAGATTTTTCCATTAAGGCAGGGTGGCCCACCCCACCACTATTCACTGGCAGGGGAACTCTGGTTTACAGAGCATATCACTTTACATTATATACACTGAGACTGAGAGTGTCTAGTTTTTGTTCCAAAACGTACGGCCTGGAAAGTGAGTTTTTGAAAGCCAGAAATCTCAGCAGCTGGCCAAGAAGTAATCATTGAGTCATTGGTTTTGATCAACAAGCCTATCAACCCCCACAGATATATTATGGTCATTTTAAGATATGGGGCAGCCAAAACATTACATATTTCCTTTAAGGGTAATAGGATTCATCCCATAACTACATGTTTTCTGCAAACTGTTAAATGTCCTCTTTATCAAAACATGGAATTTATCGCGTAAAGAGTATGATAAGGAAACATGGCATTGGTTGTCTTTTGCATGGATTGATACTCCATTTCATTGAGATTGGCCTTTGATGATCACTATAGATCTCTATGCAGCAGGAGGCATAAACTGTGTGTGTGTGTGTGTGTGTGTGTGTGTGTGTGTGTGTAGTGGTGCAGATCCGCACCTCCAGATTAAACTAGATAAGAGTGGTTTCATAGGCTACCAGCTGGCTTCTCCCCAGGCCAAGGCAATTATGACTTAGAAACAAGCCATGCTGAATCTTAACCACACTGTAAGAAGTAAAAAAATAAATAAATACACACACGCGTGCTGTAAAAACACACACACACACACACACACGCAAATACACACCAACTGACACACACAGAAAATCCCCCTCACACATACTTTAGTGCCAAATGATGTTTGTGTTGGGGTATGTTCAGATTGGAAATCCCACATGGGAGAGGGAACCACAGGAGTTTGTTGATATCCTCTCGTTCTGTCTCTCAGTCATTCTGTCACTGTGATTCATGCATCCTCACTCACTGGGAGGCAGGCTGGACAGCAATAAGACTCACCATGTGGAGGGTGAAGAGCATTTTTAAAATTGTACCCATATCGGTGGAACCTAGCCCCAAAGTCATGCTAGATGGCATTGATTTTTACGTGCCATTACTATAGCGTCCCAAACACTTCTATAAAAATCTACCTACCAAGCTTCATTTTTGTGTGTGGTTTCCAAACTCAGGCTCAGACTTTCACCCTTCCTCCTAGGCCTTGTATCTTGTAGACATTACCATCAAAGCTCCAATAAAGTATTTTTTGTTTTCCCAAAAACGCAGCTTTTGAGAGCTGGGAGCTAAAGCTAATGCTAACGCTGATGATAGTTATTCTACACTGCTGCACGCATGGTTCAGGTAGCCCTTCAGCATAAAACTCTTTCGGCAATATACCAAAACCTGTGAGAGAGAAGGAATCCCCTGAGGGTTTCTTGCCTCTTACCCTGCACTTCTTTTGTTTTGTTTTTTTCTGTTTATTTATTTTTCTTTTCTTTTTTTAAACTGTGCAAAATAAACTGAAACTAAAATTGTTTTTAGTGCACACAATACTTTGCGGGGTAAGAATCGAGTTCTAAATTATTTAAAGGTTATATTTTACTTGTTTCTTAACCCCCAAAGTATCGTGCGCACTCCTTCTCTCAGCAAGCTAGCATTAGCTTTAGCTCCCAGCTCTTGAAAGCTGTGTTTTTTGGGAAAACAAAAGGTTTTATTGGAACTTTGATGGTATCGTCTACATGATACAAGAGAGAAGGAGTGCATACAATACTTTGCGGGGTAAGAAACAAGTTCTAAATGACAGTAAAGTTTATATTTTACTTGTTTCTTAACCCACAAAGTATTGTGCGCAGTCCTTCTCTCAGTGAGCTAGTATTAGCTTTAGCTCCCAGCTCTCGAAAGCTGTGTTTTTTGGGAAAACAAAAGGCTTTATTCGAACTTTGATGGTAATGTCATGATACGAAAGGCTTTACATCATTACTCTACATCAGTGGTTCTCAGCATGGGGTCCGGGGACCACCAGGGGTCCTTGAGAGGGTTCCAGGGGGTCCCTAGAAAATTGATGAATTGATAAACTTTCATTAGTTAACACAATTAGAGAATGTAGAAGAATGACTGTTTTGATCATAGTTCTCTCTACCTACAATACAGATAGTCATGGAATTCTGGACAAAATCATATCTAGCAATAAAATATATTCTCAGATTTTGGTCCGAGAGACAAAATCTCATCAAATGGGTGTCTGTGGCCCTAATATGGACTAAATCAGGGGTCCTTGGTATGAAAAAGGTTGAGAATCACTGGTCTACATGATACTCATAGGAGGAATGGCCTAGGAAGGGTGAAAGTTTGAGCCATGGAGCAGCCATTTGGAAACCGTGCACAAATGCTAGTAATGGCATGTAAAAATCATCTACTGTCCCTTTGGGGCTAGGTGGAACCTTTCCCCCAAATAGCGTCTGGCTGCACTACAGTGATGCGCTAGTGTCATACCAAGCAGGCTGTTTGACAGACGTGCATTTGACTCACCCTGCTTTCAGTTGGCTGGTGACTGAGAAGATGAAGATGGTTTGGAGGGTAATGGAGGAGATGAAGTAATCCTGACTTGCTCTAGGCTGCCCTGCGCACACACTATGTAGAAACATGGTATAAGGAGGCTAGGCTTCATTAGGAATAATGAGAGAGAAATGTGTTCTTTGTGATCTTACATTTCCTTTTATGAGCTGAGGTTTAACTTGGTTGACAGTCAGAGGCCAGAGGCACTAAGCTGTCAGTCAGCCTGCAGAAACCCGCTGCACAAGCCGCCCTGGACAGATCTGTGTGTGTGTGTGCGTGCGTGTGCGTGTGTGTGTGTGCCTGACAATGTCTGATATGGCTTTTGAATGATTTGTATAACTACACATTTCAGTAGGGGAACTCTTTCACATTATTGTAGACATTCTTGATTATGTACGACAAGTTATTACTAATTATACTCCTAATCTCTGAGACTCAAAATGCCATATAGCATGCACAATAAACCCAACCATGCTAAAGCTTTATCCTAGCATCAGAACATTGGATTTTGAATTTGATGAATTTTAGACATTGCTGCATTCTAAAATGTAATGATCGTTATCAAATCAGATTGCCAAACAAAAAAATATTTTCATCAAAACAGAATATGCAATTGTCATTTCTAAATATTGACATTATCCAAACAGCAATAGGCAAAAGGTTATCAACCTCAATTGTCATGATATTTTTCAAATTATGTACAGTGAGACAGTGAGCATTCTCATATTATTATGTCCCTCCATCATGGTACATGGTATGCAGGACATTATGTCATCATGGTGCCATCTGTCTGCAAGTCAACACTCAATAACTCAAGAACAATACATGATAGGAACCTCATACTTACACCACAGGTTCCCCATATAGAGTAGACGACCTGATTAGATTTTGAAGCACCTTGCTGCTTAAATTTGCATGTTAATGAGGGAAAACTGATTTCCTTGAAACAAATATAAGCCCTTAATGCTTTAAGACAGTGGTTCTCAACGTGGGGTCCGGGGACCACCAGGAGTCCTGATGAGTTCACCAGGAGTGATGAATTGTTAAACTTCACCATTATTTCATTTACAAGAAAAAACACAATTAGAGAATGTAGAAGAATGACTGTTTTGATCATAGCTTCACTGTTACCTACAATACAGATAGTCATGGAATTCTGGACAAAATCATATCTAGCAATAAAAATATTCTCAGATTTGGGTCCGGGAGAGAAAATCTCATCAAATGGGGGTCCGTGGCCCTAATGTGGACTAAATTAGGGGTCCTTGATATGAAAAAGGTTGAGAATCACTGCTTTAAGATACAGAGTTAATACACCCTTGTGTTATGTGAAGACAAGTATGCTGACATAAAAATGTTTGCTAATTATTGCATTAATTAGCTTAATTAATTACCTCATTAGTATAACTGGTTATGTTTAATATATCATGGTGATTTATGGCGGGACCTTAGGTAGCTCAAATGCCTCTTGTATAGTACATGTTTTCACATTGAATAATTAATTATTATAGATATTGACAATTATGTACTGTTGTACAGTATTTTTTTTTTTTTTATAAAAATCTCAATATGGTTTGAATGTTTAAGCTGTTTGGGTTTTGAAAATGCACAGTTTGTAAACTGCTGTGGTCATATTGTTTCTCACGAACCATCACGACAGTAAAGGAACTGAATTGAATTAAATTGAATTGAATTGAACTGAGTGAATGTGTATATGTGTCTGTATAAGTGTCTGAGTATTTATAAAGTGCAAATCAGTGGAATGAGATATCACTGATTTCCACGGTCAGGTGTGTCTGCAGGAATCCAGATATGTGACAGTATTGCCACTCAGCCTCACATGATGCTGTTGTATGATTGTATCATTTAATTGGCCGCTATGCAGACAGGATGCTGCCCTAATAGACGGGACATGGCTCCTATTAGGAGGCAGCAGGCACAGTGTGCCGGCCAAACGCAAACATCTTGGATCGCGATCTTTATCCCGGGTCGGTCCATTATCTGTGAGTGGCATGAGAAGAGAGCGGCTCACAATAAGCCCACTGTGTTGGCCTGCAGCAGCGGATCACTGGGTCTGATTCATGTGACTTTGACCTTATGGTGGAACTGGAGCACCACATGGATATCACAAGCCTGCCAATCAAGATTAAGGTCAAGGGCAGAGGATATTCCACTTTATCGGCTTTACTATCAGGAGTGGCACTGCTGTGGAAGACAGATAGAGGAAGGAGAACCAAGAGAGAGGTGGTGGTTACCTGTAGCTGCTGTTAATCTAATAACGGCCCATTAACATTCATGTAATAACAGCTCCCAGTTAATGATGTAAGAATCCTGTTAACACAACAAATGTCCCATTAATGTCATAAACGTTATCTACTGTTAATGTAATAGCTCTTTCCCTGTCAGTGTAGTTATTGGGTTTTATTACATTAACTGGGAGTAATGCATTTACAGTGATCACCAAATCTTCCATAATAACCACATGTGAATGGGTGACAGGTGTGTGTTGAATTTTGACTGTTATTATATTATCATTTCAATTATAATTATTGAAAAGCTGAACATTTCATTTCTCACTAATGTAATAAAACCCAATAATGTAATACTTACCATTGCTTGCACAGTTCATATGTCATCATATGTATACAACATCCAACATAGACATACTGTCTTTATCATACTGTCATATTCCTCTCATTGCCTATATATGTTATATTGATATATACTTAACTGCTGCTATTTTACACCTTCTTAATGCTGGAATACAGACTTTTTTCCCCCACATTCTCCTTCATATATTTACATTTCAGTGTTGGAACTGTATGTTGTGTATGTTCATATAAAATTTGCTCTATTCTTTTTTAATATCATATTCCCTTTTAATGTATCCTTGTACAATTTGACCCAGTTTCCCTACAGCGATCATTAAACATCTAATTGAATCCACTCCTTATTCTGTCTAATCCATTGAAAAGGATCAGAGAAAGGAAAAGACAAGATGTTGTCACTGTTGCAGAATGTTAGTCCAACACATTAGAGACCACAAGGAATCCCTGTCCACCACAGTAGGAACCGGACTGGGCATATTTGTTGCATATTGTTTATTTGCCTTTCCTCAGTGCCTCTGACATTCCCCACCACCTCTTTCTCTCACTCTCTCTCTCTCTCTCTCTCTCTCTCTCTCTCTCTCTCTCACACACACACACACACACATCAGTTTGTTTATTCTCCCCGTCTGCTCCGTGCTGCTGGCCACAGATTATTTGTGTTGTGACCTGCGGTGATGGGAGTTGTGGAGTGAGTGTGAGAGTGTGTGTGTGTGTGTGTGTGTGTCTCCATTGGTGTTGGGTGAACATGGAGGTGGACAGATGCAGGAGTAAATCCCCATGCTGTGAGCTCCTGAATCCCCAGCATTCATCCACAGTCCATCAGAGCTGACAGGTTGTGTAGGGGGCTTTCAGGTGATGTAACCCCCCCTCTGGCAGCCATATTGGAGGTCCACAGCTCTTTCAGGTGGCTGAGGACAGCTGATTGTGTTTCTAAATGTACAACTTGTCCATCTCTACAGAACTGAACAGACATGATTAATTTCTGTGCTGATTGATTTTGTATTTAGATAATGCTAGCTTCTTAGCTAGCTAACCACAGCATCAGCTAATCATCACTGTCTTGTTAACACATCTGATTAGCACACTAGCTAAAGTATCTAGTAGAAGCTTAACGTGGGAGCGTATCTATGTTCGCAGGGTCCTAAGTTCCCAAGGTCCTATGTTCCCAGGGTCCTATGTTCCCAGGGTCCTAAGTTCCCAAGGTCCTATGTTCCCAGGGTCCTATGTTCCCAGGGTCCTAAGTTCCCAAGGTCCTATGTTCCCAAGGTCCTATGTTCCCAGGGTCCTATGTTCCCAGGGTCCTAAGTTCCCAAGGTCCTATGTTCCCAAGGTCCTATGTTCCCAGGGTCCTATGTTCCCCAGTTCAATATTCTGTTAACACACATTAACCCTCCTATTGTGTTCGGGTCAAGTTAAAATATTTCATAAAAATCCAGTTTTTTTTTTTTATTGGAACAAGGCTTCAAAACAGCTATATAAACACAACAAAACCAATGGTTATCATTTTATTTGATTTTGAAGGTCTCTAACCCTAACCCTACACACAACCAACCTAACCCTAACCCTAAATATGGGGAACATAGGAATGACTCCAGGTGGATTTACTAATTGAGCCTGCTGGCTAGTTAGCTAGCTAACAGTTTGTTCAGGTTAACTGAGCTGACTCTTCTCAAGCTACAACTCAGAGTGTTTTGGAGTAGAGACTAGAGCTGAAGACAAGACTGTGTCACAGTAACCTACATTTGGAAACAAATTTAACTCAGACTGTTCACTTTTACTTAGAACGTTACTGAATGGATCTACAGTGACAATCCTTTTCAGGTATCTCTCTTTTTCTAGCCTTACAGATTTAGACATTATTAGCTAACAGTCAATTCTCCAGTAGACAGATTTGTGGTGCAACTGCAAAGCCTCTATTGGACTGTGCAACTGCATAGAGAAGACATAGAAAGAGTTAAATGAGAAGAGATCTGGGCATGTAGCTATGTTCCAATGTTTGCATCCTAGGTATGCAAGTGATGTCTCCACTGCAAAAATAAGTGAACAGAATCTGGCGGGTTGAGGGGGGGGGGCTGCTCTGATATCTGGCTCATTTGAAGTGTTGATAGGCGAACAGCCACAAAAAGCTGAGTTAATAAGCAATTTAGAGCTTTAAACCCAGTCCATGATGAAAGTTTAATGATATCAGCACAAATTTGCCATCGCATAATCTCCTCATTTAATCATTTTCCACTGTCAGCACAAGGCTAACAAAAAAACAAGCTTAATCCACCTGATTGACATCTCCCACCAAATTGGCTGGGAAAAAGGACTGGAAAATATTTCAGGCAATTAATTAAGTGCATTTTTCCTCCTTTTCAAGTTCTCGTCTGGAATGTGCTGCGGCGTTGTGGCCACGGAGGTGACACCCGGGCGTCAGTGTATTACCGAGGTCAGTGAGTGGTCACTCGTGTAATCGGATGATATGCGACTGTAAACCGGAGCTTACCTGCACATTATCAGAATTCACCAAAAACCCCGTCTGAAATGTAAAACCACCCCGCTGAGAGTCACATACACAGAGGTGAGGCTGTCAGTAGGATCTACAGGTCGTTTTCTGCATTCATCTGGCAATAGAGGTTGAACAGTGTTTTAACTGGGACACCCTGATATGATACGCTCAAATAAAGACTATAGTTTAGGTGAAAATTGTGGAAAAATGAATGTCACCGACACTTTGAAGAGCCAATGTGACCCCTTTATTTGTCCGACAGACTCACAACTGGGCTTGAATGAAAGCTAAGAAGCTACCCTTTTAAAATGATATCAAACATATTCTCATAAAACATGACTAAAGGTCCGGAAAATGAGCCTAAAATAGGATATGCATCAGCGCCTACAATCCAATTTATTGTAGGGGGGTGGTTAACTTCATGAGCTGATTACTGTGACAAAGCTGCCATTCAGCAATGGTTATCATACCAAAATATCATCTACGGACATATACCTTTTCAAAATTTCAAAATCTGGTCTGGCCCATGGACTATAAGTGATATGCTAGCAGTTGAATGTCATCAATGGAAGTATATGAGACGTTTAATGTTGTTTTGTTTATGGGTACATGAAGGATGCTGTTTATGAATTCAGCCCTTTCACAAGAGATTTGATTTTTTTTTTTACTTCTCTGCATGTTGACATGAAATTTGCATTTTTTTTAAGCTTGTCTCAACACTTAGTTACATACTGACATAGCTGCAAATGCTGGACATTGTTGACAGAGATACACCAAGTGACTGAGTCGTTTTTATTTAAGCAATACTGCCATCCAGTGGTGGAGTCAAACATGCACATTTACTCTCGGTCAGCTCATTCCCCCCCCCCCCCCCCCCCCCCGATGAGATTTTCACGTGATCGCGGTACCTTTTGGGGGGAAATGCATCCAGCAACCATTGGATCTATCATTGATAAGTTACATGAGAGCGCGTTCTGCCCTCTGAGGTGGTTCGCCTGTGTGTTTATTGACTGATCTGCTACAGCTTGAAGGATGTTTGCTTTGTGTGTGAGTCTCAATCCTTCAGGCCGAATCTGTTAGAGGAACAGAGCTGGCTGGAGGCGGAACGGAGAAGAGGTGAGATGAGGAGAGAAGGGGAGAAAAGAAAGGTCCTACCAGGGTTCGACCAATACCAACATTTTTCTACTAAAGCTGCCAATAGCTGAGATTTTCCATATTTTCTATATTTTCTGCCAATATCTTTAAATTTGACTATGTTCTTGCCCAGTATTCAGGGTTTTTTTTCAGGGTTTTATTCTTGTCAGGATGGAAAAGCCTCTGAAACAGGTTTTTTTTTAGTTTACACTGAAAACCAGGTTAATTAAATTATTTTAGGTGTGTTAGCAGCTCCTTAAGGCAGGGTGAGGCAGGTTTCACTGCAGGTTTTACAGACTGTTGAGTAAAATCCTCCCTCACCACACTGGCTGGAATAATTTCTCTGATATAAAAATCATGATAAAAATATAGCGACTAGCTGTGGTCAGGGAGGAACCTCCATCAGATCAGAGGTGGACCACGCTGACTGGATGATACACAATTTGGAATAAAAGGCCAATATCAGCAAACTGATATCAGTCTAACCCTAATAGGCACCGTTCTAGCGTTCAGCACAGTAAATGGTCATGAACTGGATATAGGTTCAATCACTATTGTGTTATAGCAATCAGAAGAAGTAAAACGGACATGATTATCACTTTAACAACACCTTTTGTGCCATTGTCATCTTTCACTCTTGAAAGCATGATGAGCATGCCATACAAGACCTTGCCCTTTTTCTTTTTTCTCATTCTTTTTCTTCTTTTCTCTCCAAATGTAATTTTAATTTTCATTCCTTTTAAACCTGCAATAAGCGATATCAGACCTTACTACCAATCCTGAAACTAATGTGTGCCATGTGGAGATTTCATTGAGACATAATGATATAAACCAATATCCACACAGCAGCCAGCTGTGTTGCTGTTTTCACCTCTTTTCTAACGCTTGTTGTCAAATTCCACACCGGACAAAACTCCTCCCGGTCCATTGTGACAACCCTCCCACTCTGTTGCGTGCTTCCTGGTTGTGTTTCTGTTACAGGTGATTGACAGGCAGAGTTGGGAGTGTCCTTGATGCTGATGTGGGACACCTGGGATGGGTGGATCCCAGGTTATTTAAGATGGCTGCTCTCTCTCTCCCTCATTCTCTCTCTCCTCTCCACCCTTCTGGATGGTTTGAGCTTATGCTCCTTTTATGGTTCTTTTCCTTCACCATAGAACACCCCCACACCACACTTTAGACTCACCCATGCAATGCATTCACTCCTGATGTTACAGACTTACACCCTTATTCTCATTTTGGATAATTTACTAATATAGGTTACAATAAATATTGTTGTATTACTTTGAAACATGTGTGGTCTCACTTTTTGTCAAGTCCATTGAGCCTGGGCTGTGACACCATTCAGTATCTT
The DNA here is from genome assembly GCF_046629955.1 of Centroberyx affinis. Taxonomy (NCBI): domain Eukaryota; kingdom Metazoa; phylum Chordata; class Actinopteri; order Beryciformes; family Berycidae; genus Centroberyx; species Centroberyx affinis. The sequence continues at coordinate 67,327 of NW_027284045.1, read as the reverse complement.
TTCTTTTTTTAAAAACTAGCTTGTCTCCTCCCTTGCTCTCCCCCTCCCATTCCTGAAAAAAAATCTCATAATTGCGGAATTGATGAAGCGAGGGAGTAAACTTGTTAAACTAGTGAACTTGCTACCTGCCTCTTCACTTGCCATTGTGGGACATCTAACCTTCAGCGGGAGAAAAATCTGGCAAAGTGAGACTTCTCTGTAGGGTTTTTGTATTTTTTTTCAAAACTGACACTGTCTTTTTTTACATTAAAACAAATGGGGAGCAGCTGCAAGGTGCACAAAAGGTGTAAAAAGCTCTGTTTTTTTGGCAGTGGGAGTGCTTTCAAAAGTTGAGAAATGTTCAACTTTGACGTGAACCGCTTTTTTCTCAGCCAGCCAATCACTATGAAGGAGAGACTGGCTTTCCCACAACAATGATGGTCCTTCAAGTAGGCTAACTGCAATTAACAGCTGTAAGTAACTTAACTGTAAGTAGCTGTTTTCTGCCTTCTGAATCAGCTGATGTGTCAGCTGAGCTTATTAGCATATTGTCATCACCAACTGGGCGGTCTGTTTAATCTGTCAAACTCACTGTGTATTCTCTGCTGCTGCTCGCCCCCTGCTGCTGCTGCTGTCTGTGCATGTCACTGTGTGGGTTCTGTCTCTTTATGGTTCCACCGGGGGGCTGCAGCTGATCTCTCTCTGCTCTCGCTTTTGGCTGGCTTTAAATTACACTTCACAGGGAGTGAATCAACACAGAGCCTATATGCAAAAAAATCTATATTTACATTTATTTACTCTATAAAAATGTTCATATTTAGTAAATGAGTTGTCTGACTGAACTGTAAGTAACTATAAGTAACAACTGTAAGTAACTAATTAACAACTGAAAGTAACTATAAGTAACAATTGTAAGTAACTAATTAACAACTGAAAGTAACTGTAACAACGATAAGTAACTAATTAACAACTGAGAGTAACTGTAAGTAACAACTGTAAGTAACTAATTAACTGTCAGTAACTAAGTAACAAGTGTTAAGTAACTAACAAATGTAAGTAACTAACAACTGTAACAACTGTAAGTAACTAGTTAACTGCAAGTAATTGTAAGTACCTAATTAACAACTGTAAATAAATGTAACAACTTTAAGTAACTAATTAACAAATGTAAGTAACTAATTAATTGCAAGTAACAATAAGTAACTAATTAACAACTGTAAGTAACTGTAAGTAACAGTAACAACTGTAAGTAACTAACTAGCAACTGTAAGTAACTAGTTAATAACTAAGTAATTGTAAGTAAAAACTGAAAGTAACTAATTAACAACTGTAAGTAACTAAGTACATCCATACATGCCAGTAATCCATACTCTTTCACATACTTCTCACTCTTCCAACTCATGTTAAGCAGACTGTAAATTGTTAACCCCACAATTTTCCATATTTTATTTCTATTGCTTGTATTGTTTTAATTGTTTTATTGCTGTTCTATTTTGTGCTTGTATTTTTCTTTGCTGTATCCTATTACTTTCGCTGCTGCAATGACCCAATTTCCCCAGGATCAATAAAGTTTAATCTAATCATATCCAAGTGTTTCATTATGTAATTTGCTGAATTCTCTTTTAGGATGCCATTGTATCCTCCCAGTGTAGTGGTTACTGGATAAACAGCCATGTAATTTAATTTATTTTGTGCACTGCTAGGTCTCTATGTGTACGATTCTATGTGCAAATTCCTCTTAGGGCTAGATCTATTCTATTCTATTCCATTCTGTTCTATTCTGCACATCATATAAGGTTATAGACTACCTTATCATCTGCTTTAAAATGGAACAGATCTTTTCATATATTTTCATGTTTTAATCCATTTACTCTATGTAAAGAGCTTTGAGTTGCATTCTATGAATGCTGCTATAAAAATAAAGCATTTCTTCATTTATTTACGTATGTATGTACACTGCCCGTAAAAAGATTGGACACACCTGATTGAATGTACTATATTTTTCATCATCTTAAAGCCATTTTGATCTAAAGGCTTCTGCTTAAATGCTTGAAATGTGTTTCTTAGACAAATATAAATAGTGAAGTTGATCCTAGGTATGAATTTCTTTCCAAAGCCTTTGCCTTTCCATCAAGGCAAAGGGCGGCTGCTTTAAAGAATCTAAAATATATGATAGTTTTGATTTGTTGAACACTTTTTCGGTCACTGCATAATTCCATTTGTGTTATTTCATAGTTTTGATGACTTTACTGTTATTCTAAAATGTGGAAAAAGAAAAATGTGCTGTGTCCAAACTTGACGGGCAGTGTATATGTATGTATGTATGTATGTATGTATGTATGGCTTTCAATTACTCCCTCAACTCTGTGTAAACCTGTGATGAGATAAAGGTTTTGTTGGTGAGCTGTAGTGCCTGTTTTTTGCCAGCAGGGGGAAGCAGTGCTCTGCTTTTACCAGTAGGGTTCTGTCCACATATTGCACTCCTCCAGCATGATCTCCATATGCTACCTATTAAAAATGGAACACGCCTGCGCCCGATTGCCCTCATTACGAGGTGTAATTAAATTATAAGGGGAACAAGCGCATGAACAACTCAGTGGAAAACACATCTGGAGACTCTGATTCAAAACAGAGACACAAGCGAGTGAGGGCTCAGGATGAGATTTATGATGTTTGAATGATCTCAGATGTAATGTGACCCAGGCTGGGCCAGGCCACGACGCAGATCTCGGGCCTAAAATACTCTCGCAATAAAGGTGTGATCTACGGCTGATGAGGCGAGGGATTTTAAAAGGGGCCCGTCCCCGATTTATGGACTTATCCTTGAAGAAGGACAGTGCAATTTGGCCAAAGGGAGGATGGGATGGGTCCGAAGACGAGGTTTCACTGAAACCTGATTCCAGATCTTTACAAATAAATGGGTGTCATATGTCTCCAGACACCCTGATTCCCCTGTTCCAACCACTTTATATCTGCTTTGGTGGAGGATAATAGTCGCATTAGAGTGAATAGAGCCTGTGTGCTTTATATCAACTGTATTGTCTATCTGCTGTAGTGTATTGGCACTAGGGTTAAACTGATGTATCGGATTGACGGTATATTGGGCCAGTATTGTTTATACTTTCATTGAAAATCAGCTCTGGTCCAGTGTCATCCACCTCTGATATGATGGATATGGATATGATGGTTTGACTGATTTGCATGAATATACTTTATTGAGTTTCCATGAATATGCTTTATTATTACTACCCTGGCTTTTAGTGTCCCATGGCCTAAATGCTGTGGAACAGGAATACATTTCTTTTGCTGTGGAAATCGCAAAATTTAAAAAGATTGAATATCATTTGCTACAATCAAACAAATATCAGTATCACTCTTGCAGTCTTTAACATGCACGGCAGCCCTATTAGCTTCTGTAACAGTAGAATAAATCCCCATGAGAGAAACCAATACCCAGCAAAGACTGAAGTATTCCTTTGAGTTGACAAAGGGATTCCTGCCATGCAACACCATCAAAAGAGCCAAGTAACGCTGCCACAATACATTCACACAAACACAACCCACTGAGGGGAATGTAGTCGGGAATATGAAGGAGGTGGCTGTCTGCCTGCTGAGTGGCCCTACCCTCCCCTTCGTTTCGTAGGCCATGATGGAAGCGGGTTGCCGTGGCAACCCTGTGGCGTGGCCATTGATTGACAGGCAACCGGGGCTATTTCCAGGCGGAGGAGGCGGAATCTGAACAAGGATTAACAGGATTAACTCGAATCAAGGCTAAGCAAACTATTTACCTTCCGCACCCACTCTGTGAACTTTCAGCTCAGTACATAATGTCCACATGGCCAAAAGTATGTGGACACCTGAACATCTCATTTAAAAAATCATGGGCATATGGAGTTGTTCCCTCCCTTTGCTGCTGTAACAGCCTCCAGTTTTCTGAGAAGGTTTTCCACTAGATGTTGGAACACTACTGCAGGGATTTGCTTCCTTTCAGTCTCAAGAGCAGTGGTGGAAAATAACTAAGTAAATTTACTCAAGTACTGTACTTAAGTCCAATTTTGAGATACTTGTACTTTGCTTGAGTATTTCCATTTGATGCTACTTTATACTTCCACTCCACTACATTTCAGAGGGAAATATTGTACTTTCTACTCCACTACATTTATTTGACAGCTTTAGTTACTTTTCAGATGGAGATTTGACACAATGGATAATATAACAAGCTTTTAAAATACAACACATTGTTAAAGATGAAACCAGTGGTTTCCAACCTTTTTGGCTTTTGACGTCTTACAAAAAGCAGTGTGTAGTCAGGGTCACATTTCAGATGTCTATGAGTTGTTAACAGCTCCACCAAATAGTGATTTTTCCCTCTAAACCTCACATGGTTTCATTTCAGTAAATGTTCAAATGATCCAATATTTCAGCAAAAATCAAAGATTAGAGAAAAAGTCCAAAAACTGAAAACAGATTTGTGTATCAGAACTTTGTTTTTTCTTCTTTCCTCTCCCATTAATCATCTCACGACCCCTCAGATTTATCTGGTGACCCTTTGGAGGGGCCCGACCCCTAGGTTGGGAACCACTGGACTAAACTAGCTAACTGTATATAAAGTAGTTCAAACTAGCTCCACCTCCAGCAGCTACAACAGTAACATGCTGCTTACACACTGATGCTTCAGTATTAATAATCTAATGATGTCATATATAATAAAATATCAGTCAGAGGGACCAAACCACTACTTTTACTTTAATACTTTAACTACATTTTGCTGCTAATACTTATGTACTTTTACTTAAGTAGGACTTTTCATGCAGGTATTTTTACATTGCTGTATTGGTACTTTTACTTAAGTAAAGGATCAGAGTGTTTCTTCCACCACTGCTCAAGAGTATTAGTGAGGTCGGGTGCTGATGTTGGACGATTAAGGCCGGCGTTCCAATTCATCCCAAAGGTGCTGGATGGGGTTCAGGTCAGGCTCTGTGCAGGCCGGTCAAGTTCTTCCACACCGATATCGACAAACCGTTTCTGTATGAACCTCGCTTTGTGCACGGGGGTCATGCCACAAAGTTGGAAGCACACAATCATCTAGAATGTCATTGTATGCTGGAGCGTTAAGATTTCCCTTCACTGGAACTAAGGTGCCCGAACCATGAAAAACAGCCCAGACCATTGTTACTGCTGGACCAAACTTTACAGTTGGCATCATGCATTCGGGCAGGTAGTGTTCTCCTGGCATCCCCATATCTCCTGGCATCCCCATATCTTTTAGAATAGATTTTAAAATACTTCTTGTAGTCTTTAAGGCACTAAATGGTTTCGCTCCTTCTTATATTTCACACAGTTTATCGTTCTATGTCCCTACACGAGCCCTCAGGTCCTCACATGCCTGTCTCTTAAACATTCCCAAGGTCAGTAAGAAAATTGGAGAGGCTGCTCTCTCCCACTATGCCCCAAAACTGTGGAATTAGCTTACCTTTAGGTATTAAAGTGGCAGACTCACTCCATATTTTTAAACAAAAAATTGAAAACATACTTGTTTACCTTAGCTTACAAATAGTAATACTTTTGCTTTACCAATTTTATTGTTTCTTTGATGTGATTTCTCTGTTCTCTCACCCCATTCTTTAAATTCCCTGCTTTTTTTTTTCAATACATTGACTGGATACTATGTCACTTTTATCTGTTTTCTTTTGCCATCTTGTAAAGCACTTTGAGCTACTGTTCTTGTATGAAAGGTGCTCTATAAATAAAATTCATTATCATTATCCTTATCATTATCCGCCAAACCCAGATTCATCCATCGGACTGCCAGATGGTGAAGTGTGATTCATCACTCCAGAGAAGGCGTTTCCACTGTTCCGGGGTCCAATGGCAGCGAGCTTTACACCACTCCAGCCGACGCTTGGCATTGCGCATGGTGATCTTAAGCTCAGCCACGGAAACCCATGTCATGAAGCTCCAGATGAACAGTTCGGAACTCGGTAGTGAGCGTCGCTACCGAGGACAGAAGGTTTGTACGCACTACATGCCTCAGCACTCAGCGGGCCCTTTCTGTGAGCTTGTGTGGCACCACTTCACACCTGAGCTCAGCTTTTTCACACTTAACACACATGAACACAGAACCATCTGGGAAGTCGTCCTTGGAAACTGTTTGGAAAAGGGCAGGCACTTTCAAAAAATACTTGGCAGGTGATTGGATGAACCATCTGTCTATCACCGTCTAGCATGGGCTAACGTCAACCAATCAGATCAACGAACCATATGACGTAGTGGGACAGCACCGAAGAGGAAAGACAACAACAAACTAAACATCGAACAAAACGTTCGGAACTTTGTGTTTGGTAGATTATTTCTCTGTTGTAACAATGCTTCTTGGCAATACATTTTATACCGTTGGAAAGCCTGTTTATTTCCCTTTTAAATGGTGCCCCATTTGTAAGGAACATGCATTTGTGGGATGAGCAGCACAGCTGAGTATGTGGGTTGCGCTCATGAAAAATTTGCCAAATCTTCTCTGCCAATGCCAAACAGCTTATTCTGCTGTTGCTATTGACTCTTGTTTTGAGCTTCCGGTACCCCCAGGTGCTGACAATCAGGTACCTGATTGGCACCTGCACTGGAACCTGAACATGTGGAGGAACGTTATGTTCAGCGATGAGTCCAGATTCTGCCTACGGAAGTTGGATCGTAGGGTCAAAGTGTGGAGAAGACGGGGAGAACGCTATGCTGATCGCTGCACCGATAGAGTAACACCTTTTGGTGGAGGCGGTGTGATGGTGTGGGGCGGCATCTCCATCACTGGAAAAACGAGGCTTGTCATCATCGGAGGCAATCTCAATGCAGAGAGATATCGAGATGAGATTCCGCAACCGGTGGCGATCCCATATCTCCACAGTCTGGGACCGAACTCCATCCTCCAAGATGACAACGCTCGCCCCCACAGAGCGGGGTTTATCAGAGACTACCTCCAGAATTTGGGAGTAGAGAGAATGGAATGGCCGGCCAACAGTCCTGACCTCAACCCAATTGAACACTTATGGGATCAGCTTGGGCGTGCTGTTCGTGCTAGAGTGACCGACACAACCACGTCGGCTGATTTGCGACAAATCCTGGTTGAGGAGTGGAATGCCATCCCACAGCAGTGTGTGACCAGGCTGGTGACCAGCATGAGGAGGAGGTGCCAGGCTGTTGTGGCTGTGTATGGTTCTTCCACACGCTACTGAGGCTCCTGACTGTTTGTTAAATGAATAAATTGTAAAATTGCCAATATGTCTTGTTTCTTCCTTGTTACTGATAGACTTCAATCATCCAATCCACCAAACAACACCAAACAAGAGTCAATAGCAATAGCAGAATAAGCTGTTTGGCATTGGCAGAGAAGATTTGGCAAATTTTACATGTTCGATGTTTATGTAGTTTGTCGGTAGACGATTCTTGCCAGTCGGGAGAAGAGCGAAAACATCTTTTCCATCCAGAAAAGCCTTCAGTGCCGTTCTTTGCTCTTCTTTCAGTGAAGAAATACTCTCCAGTTCAGAAATAACTGATGTGATAGCAGCATCTACGCTAGCCTCTTTAGGAGCCGCCATTGTTGTGAACGAACAGTCGCTTCTCGCTGTCGCCACACCTAAGCCCCGCCCCCAGCTGCCCTCACAGGACGCTGATTGGTCCGCACCGCTGTGGTTCGGCCACAAACGCAGAACTTGAAGCCTGGCGAGATGGATTCTCGCGTGATCGTGATCTCGCGAATCCAGCTGCCAACCACAAACCAAAATTGCAGAAGTCATGTCATGTCATGGCATTTTAAGAGTTGTGATCACAAATTGACTTTGAAGAAACTTGAGGGTCCCTCACCAAACCCCAAGTTCCCAATACCCCAAGCTGAAAGCTGAGGTGAACAGTATTTTCTAGTAGGAGACTTAGATTGTCCTTCCCATATGACCTGCATGCAGCAGGTCATTTCTCTCTCTCTCTCTCTCTCTCTCTCTCTCTCTCTCTCTCTCTCTCTCTCTCTCTCTCTCTCTCTCTCTCTCTCTCTCTCTCTCTCTCTCTCTCTCTCTCTCTCTCTCTCTCTCTCTCTCTCTCTCTCCCTCCAACATGAAGGCGTTGAACTGCTGAATAGAGGAATCCCTCCGCTGTTATTCAAGGATTTTCCTCCGCAGTAGCTGAGAGGAATGTCCCATTGGCCCAGAAAGAGAGGGAGGGAGACAATGTCTACAGTATGCAAGATTGCTAGATGTGGGAGACACTAATGCTGATCTACTGTAAAACTGCTGCTGTAAAAAAAAAAAAATCGCTGTTTCTCCAGCCTCATGCATTATCCACAACGTTGTAGCAGAAATACAAAAGAAAAAGGCTTCTTCAGGTGAACCTTTTGGTCGATACTATCATCTCATCAAAGTATATGCGAGATCTCCTGTTGGGTGGTGATTTCATGTCATGTTTCATGTGAATAGAGCTGATTAAAGTGGCGGGTAAACCCACCTCAACTCACTTTACCCACCTTTTTTATTTTGTGGAATAGAGTTTAGCACCTTTTTAGGCTGATAGAAATCTAGATCATGTGGATTCACAGTATGCCATAGTAAGTAGTATCAAACTGATATAAGTTATATGGAGACCAGAGGTGGGGGCTCGAGTCACATGATTTAATTGCTTGAGACTTGACTTGATGCATGAAGAGAAGACTTGAGACTTGACTTGACTTGGGTTCTGGTGACTTGGGACTTGACTCTGACTTGTGCTTTGATGACTTGAAAAGGTTTCTAAAGTCTTGACTTGAGATCTTGTGTTAAATGACTTGTGAATTCAACTTACATGAAAGACCCAACAAAGTGATAAATACGACTGATTTTCTTTAATAAGTAAATTGTCAAGATGTGACGTTTAGTTCAGCGGCTCTCAGTCACAATTTGCCATTGTGACCCAAGACTCTGCAGGTTTTCATTCCAACCAAAGGGGGAGAACATGGAAGCTGTGTCAACAAGTGATGGTAAATGTGACATATTATATTCTTGTCTTCATTCTGTTGCTGCAGCCACCATAAAAGCACTTCTATTGAAGACTCCATTTTGTTATTTTCAAACAAAAATCAATTACACGTTACAACAAATTGTATTTACGACTTCAGATATTGGAAATAGGAAACTATTACAAAAACTTTATAAGCAAAACTTGAAAGGCACATAACACTGTGACATTATTAAGATTTTTTGTCTCCACAACTTTTTATGATGATGAGTTATACTAGATTGACTGTTATTTTTTAGTGTATTATAGTGTATTTATATGAATGATGTTTGCATTTTACATATTAAATAGTGTATGAGCATTATTGTATAATGTGCTTTGTATTATTGTATTTACTATGTTTTTGTATTATTGTATTTTAATGTGCTGCTGGCTCCTGCCCAAGGATTACAGATGCAAATTAGCCTCTGGCTATACTCTGGTGCAATATATTGTGCGCTGTGCCTGTCAAATAAACAAATAAAGTACGAGGAGACCATGAATGCAGCATGAGGCTCTCTGCTTATTGACGTCGCTGTGCTGCTGCTGACGTCACATGACGCGCTAATCCAAAGCTCCATCAAGCTACCATCGATACACGCAATCACAACGGAAATACGACATTTTAACTTCAAAATAAAAGCGTGAAATGTGTCAGTTTTGGGAACGTATTGAGTACAGAATAACACAAATCGTATCAATTGTCGTGGAATCGTTACAACACAGTGTTTCACTGGAGTGAAACCGAGTGAAACTAAACGTGAAATTATTTTGCAAAATGTTCATAGTATCATTACTGGCAGTAGCTAGAAGGTGAAGGTCTAGAAACCTGAGATGGAGCTGAGCAATGTGTTCCAAATAGGAATGTGCTCAACTTTTGAACATTAAGTTTTATTGGCTGAGAGATATGTCACTCAAATGATGGTAAGCTGGGTCATTGCTAGCACCCAGCATTTACCTGATGTACATACTAGACTCTTAGACTAGACTCAGACTATTTGGGTCTGTAATTAGCATAACTAATAGCATAAACTCGTTCTTCAATAAGGGTTTTATTTTGAAAGCTATGACGGGAAGTCTTATGTTTAATTGTCGCGGGCTTGACAGCGCTGCGCACCGAGTCTGTTTCCACCGATAAACGGTTTTTCTGCAGGACTTTCTCTTCCATCACTTCCCTCATTGTAACAGTGTGTGGTCCGGCAGGGAGGTGTGGGGAGCCTGGCTCTTCACTTTCTCATGCTACACAGGAGGTATGGCGGAGGGGACACTGAGAGGAAAACATCGGCCAAAGCACGGCGACTCCAAACCAGCGACTGGGACGAGGAAGCATCCGACAACTGCAGCCAGGGGACAACTATTGCTAATGGAATACAGCGGTGCCGGGGTCTGAACGGCTTTTTAAACTTTTACGCACGTCTAGTTTCTGGCATATAAGGACGGTTTGTCAACTTGCTGTCTTCGCTCGCTGGCGTTTCCATAATGTCGATGGGATCCTAACGACGCACAATTTCCACTTTTGCGCTTTATTTTCTTTTAGGACGCCTGTCCTGTGTAGCCATCTGCTTCTGTGGCGTAAATCTGGCGCACTGTCCCGCAGCGGCTCTTGAGCGCCTCTTTAATAATTAAAAGTGAATCTGTGGAGGTTAACATGGGGGCGAAGCAGAGCAATCCGGCTGCTAACGGACGGACCAGAGCCTACTCGGGCTCAGATCTGCCCTCCAGCACGTCCAGCAGCAACGGGAGCAGCAGGACTGCCGCCGTGGCGATGAGGTACCATGCGTACAGCGCGTCCGGAGCCTCCGGAGCCACATCCAGCACCAGCCAGCACATCGGACCCAGGACCAGGTCCGTAGGGGGCTCCGGGGGCTCCGGGGCCAGACCCCAGTCGGGCATCAACATCCCGAACAGCAGCGGAGCCTACAGCTCTCAGGAGTCCGGCAGCAGCACCCCGGAGGAGTCGGCGGACAGGGACCGGTCAGCCGGCGGGCACGGAGGTCCCAGGTTGTTGATAGGGTCATTACCAGCACACCTCTCGCCTCACCTCTTTGGAGGTAAGAGGGCAGCAACATGGCGAGGACACCTACACTTTATACATTCCAAGAGACCCACTATGTTGTAGTGACAGATGATATTCACTGATTATACGTGCCTTTCTTGTTTGGAGAGATTGTCAAGCCAGACTCCATTCACAAGTCTGCTGCATTGACTATCGGCAAATGTACACACATCGTAAAACATTACTCTATACTTGTTCTGAACCAGCAGGCTCTTCTGATACATTCGGCCTCCACATGATCAACCAATCAGCACTCTATTTCTATAAAATCTAAACTTTTAGAAGTGGTTCACACATCTAAATGTATTTTGGTGGAGGAAGACTGCGTGAGTAGCATGGGAACTCATTTTAAAAGTTGGAAGTTTTATTAGAATAAGTGCTGCTTGGTGTGTTGGATGTATGCCGAATTGAGGATTGGCTCGTTGATGACTCTTAAAATGTCTCAAGTCTGGTTCTACTGACAAGCAAGGCAACATTCAATTGGCAGATTTTTAAATGGAGTTGAACAGAACTTACCTGGGGTAAGTCAGGTGTATTAGGAACCTAAACCACTCCAAGGAATGTTTTCAATTTTTTTGAGGAATACATTTTCTAGTCACAGTAATAAGAATTTAATGGATTTATAGATATAGATAAGCATTTTGTATTAGTGCTTATAGAGGTAGGCTGTCAGTGCACTATAGTTACTGTTGCTTTTAATGGTGATGAAGTGTCAGAGACTTATAGAGGATGAATGGATGAATTGATTTTCAAACATGCAGTTTCAAAAGCAAAATCAGAGGATTTTGTAAGACAATCAGACAATCTGGAAACTAAGAATCACCCAAGAACACATGGATACCTGTCACTGCCTTGCTTTCTGTATAATAATGGGTTAGTGAACATAAGACAAGTTGATTGCACTGTTTCCTGCTCCTGCCAGACATTCAGTTTTGATTGGATGTTTAAAAGCCAGCTGGTTTCACAGAAGGCTCGACCAGGTAGCCTAAATCTGACTGGGTCAGTGACTGCAGGGTTCGGTCTATTTGCCTTGTTCCCTTTGGCCGTGCTGGAGTAGGATTAGTTTTGTCTAGGAATTTGACAGATTAGGTCCAGAAAACCAAGATTGCGGTTTCACTGCGAGCTGCTAAATATGCAGAGTTGCATTGGTCAATCAAGAGAGAGAGAGAGAGAGAGAGAGAGAGAGATTAGTGGAGAGAGAGACATTTCATCATAACAGAGAAATGCAGAGAGGGAAGGGAAGAGACAGCAGAAGAAGAGCGAGAGACGAGAGAAATGACGCGAGAGGAAAAAAAAAAAAAAAAGGGGAACATTTTGCAAGTTAATTCGCATCTCTCCAAATGTTCACAGGGAATAATTTTCTCTCTTTGCTGAGAACAAAGAGTCCCAACTCGCGCCGCGTTGCCTCGACTAACCACAGCACAAGATTCAATCAGCCATTTCGTCTCGGCCCTGTAATCTCTACAAAGTGATTGTCTGACCAATATTGCGCGGCGCTGCATGTGTTCTTGCAATTAAATTGTTAAATCACCGACTGATTGAACTCGCCTTCGTTCAGCCGCCTCAGTCACAAGGCCTCTCCCCCCCCCCCCCCCCCCGTTTCTGCTCAGATGGAGGGCACCACTTGATTAAACTGCTGCAGGATTTGACCTCTTTTCACCTTTGTGTGTCTGAGTCTCGCTTCTTTTCGGGCCCAAAAAAGCCGCAGATTGGAAAGTTTCGGGCTTGAAAGTTTTGCGGAGGGAAGAGAGTGTGTCGTGTCACCAAAAGGACCAAATCAGAAAGCCACGCTGCCATGCTCACCGCGTTGCTGTGAGTGGAAAGCTGCCTAATGCATATGTAAATTATATGCAAATCTCACTGTTTTGCCCACGTCATATTTATTGTCGGTGAGGCCTTTGCAAATTGAGATTCGCTAAGACTGTCGCAACGCCAACTCCCCCAAATTATTGTAAGCAAGGGCTGGGCAATATGGTTGAAATCAATGTCACGATATTCATAAGGATTTTTTTTTCGAAATTGATATATATTGCGATATGGCTCACATATGCAAAACACATGTTAAATACTCAAATTAAATGGTAATCAAATGGTAATGCGAGGAGTGATATCAAACAAAACTGAAAATTTCAAATAATATTCCTTAGAATGTTTCATACCTCATTTTGTCAACGATTATAAATAAAATGTGCTTGTTAATATCAATTTAGAAATTAGAATTGTGTGTCACGATATCCCCAAATCACCATATCGTGCCGATAGGATTCCACTGAAAAATTATAAACGATAATATTTCATAATCGCCCAGCCCTGATATAAGCCCCTTTTGAAAGGTGGAGTGATAGACTTTGTGGCCGTTCAGAACGGCTGCTATCATTGATGCGAGAGACTCAAGACTTGTGTTTTATACACATGGTCCAGACTTGACCATCACACAGACCAGGAGGGAACGGACCGTGTCGTTCCTAGAGCAGATCAGATCAGATCAGAGAATGCTCCAATTCTTTTAGAGGGCTTGATTTGCATATTTCTTAGAGAATAAGACGAAAACTGCACTGTACAGGCGTTGATGGTCGATGGGTCGCTCTGTCCTGACCGATTGTGGGTGGTGTGAGAAGCTCTTATTGGATCTATGCAGTGATATCTGCTCCAGTATTGCATTTCATAACGTTATGTCATTTTAACGAGTTAACCTAGGTCTCTGGAAAGCCCTGGCCCTGCGGTAGAATTAAGCCTTTAGGTAGCATTAAGCAAAAAATAAACTCAATACTCAATAAAATGACTTTCAAGCTTACCGGTGGCTTCAACAATGGATGCAGTCTTCTCCAAGGTTCGTTTTTTTGAGACATTCATTCCTGTAGTCTATCAAATAAAAGTTGTAAGGAACTGGGAAGCTCTGAGTGGCTATAATCAACTTGTCATCCATCTTCCACTTGCCAGGCAGAACTATTGTTCAAGAAGTGAAATCGCATCTGTAGGGAAACGAGAAAATCTGATTGGCTGACGGTCGATGAATGTAAAGTAAAGAAAGTAGAGGCCATCTGTAGGAGACGAACAGACTTCTGGTGACTTATTACATTTGCAACACAATCGTGGCGACTCTGGACCAGGGTGTCGCGTAGGAAAGTGTGTGTCATCCTGTCGGGTTCCTGCAGCGAGGTACACACACACACACACACACCACCAGACAGGCTGAACGCGTGCTGACAGTGTAGTAGTTATTTGCCGCTGCTCATATGGAATTTCCCCAGCAGCTCTCATGTTCAGAGCTGCATGTGTCGACAGGCCCGGACGCAGCTTCAGCCTGTGTGACCTGTCAGACTGAACCACCAGCCTGGAAACACACATTTAGGCCAGGTGTCAGGGCTTTAGAGATAACACAGTAACAACACACATACGCACCGGTATACTGTATGTAGGGCTGCAGCTAACGATTATTTTCATTGTCGATTAATCTGTCGATTATTTTCCCGATTAATCGATTAGTTGTTTGGTCTATAAAATGTCAGAAAATAGTGAAAAATGTGGATCAGTGTTTCCCAAAGCCCAAGATGACGTCCTCAAATGTCTTGTTTTGTCCACAACCCAAAGATATTCAGTTTACTGTCATAGAGGAGGAAAGAAACCAGAAAATATTCACATTTAAGAAGCTGGAATCAGAGAATTTTGACTTATTTTTCTTAAAAAATTACTCAAACCGATTAATCGATTATCAAAATAGTTGGCGATTCATTTAATAGTTGACAACTAATCGATTAATCGTTGCAGCTCTAACTGTATGTATTACTGGCAGGTTTTCGACTGATATGGGTTTTTGAATACTGATATTTTTTGTTTAAAGCTGCCAACATTTTGTGCCAGTATTCAATATCTTTACATTGGACAATTTTTGTCCTGGAAAATCCAAAAAACAAAAAAAAGTGTTTCGGGTAACACTTTACAATAAGGGTCACTAAGTTAAGGGTTAGTTAATGCTTAATAAGCATTAACTAACCCTTAATTAACAGTTAACTAACGGATCTGGTAATGATTTACTAATGGTGTTCATGTTAACTAAGGTATTAATTTATACATTATTTAATAGTCATCTTTATAAACTATTAAATAATGTATAAATTAATACCTTAGTTAACATGAACACCATTAGTAAATTACACATTAGTTAACTGTTAATTAAGGGTTAGTTAATTCTAATTAAGCATTAACTAACCCTTAACTTAGTGACCCTTATTGTAAAGTGTTACCGTGTTTCGTGTTTCCCCCAGAATTGTATTCTTGTCAGTAGGGCTGGGCGATATGGACCAAAAATCATATCTCGGTATTTTTAGGCTGAATGGCGATACACGATATATATCTCGGTATTTTCTACGAAGTGGGCTAAATGTTCAGTTGTAAGTAGGGCTGGGCGATATGGACAAAATCAAATATCACAATATTTTTGACCAAATACCTCGATATCGATATTGAAACAATAGTGTAGGGATGACTATTGGTGCTTTCACAAAATATTTACACAATGAGATTTTTGATAAATAATCATCAGTAATGTGGATATAATGACTAAGTGGGTAAAGGCAAATAATAGAACAGCTAGAACAGTCTGGTAAGTTCAGAAAATGACATCACTTTACTGTAATGCAGCCTTTAAAACCAGGAAAAGACACTTATGCCATATCACCATATTACCATATCCAAAATCTCAGACGATATCTAGTCTGATATCACGATATCGATATAATATTGATATATCGCCCAGCCCGACTTGTCAGGGTGGAAAAGCCTCTGAAACAGCATTTAGACCTTCATGGGACATAAAAACTATTTTAGCTACAACAACTAGCAAAGGAGTTTTGCCTTACAGATGTGGAACAGTCTACTAGGATACTGAAACATAGCGCATGTACCAAAGTGTAGCAATATACTAGAGTGGGTTTATTCTTCTTTACAATACATTGGGTGAATGCTGTGGTTATCCTTTTTATTCCAGAACTGTGGTAACTTCAACTACAGCCACAGTTGATGCTGCACACCTAGCTTAACGCTACTGGACAGCATCTGTGTGTCTGTTTCCGTACGAACAAGTAGACTAAAACCTCTTCCTGTTTTGCTTGTCCTTCCAAATTTAATTTGAGTGATATATCGAGGTAAACACTCTACACTTTAAGAGACTCGCATGAAATCTTTCCGCCTTGATAGTGAAAACAGTGTGTACTCTGTTTTGGTTGATGGCACAGCGACCTTGTCCTTGGATAATACTCAAGCTTTTTCACCGCTTGTACTGTAACATTTCAGTGTTGGCCTAAACACACTCTGACACTCAAATAGGATACGAGACTGTTGGATAGGACTTTTGTAATGCAAAAAAAAAACTTGACACGATTACATTTTCTTCACGTTCCTCACAACTAACTCTCATATATACTTTAACTCTTTCCTTTCTATAGCATAAACCATGGTGCTGTTTCTTCTAACATGAGCAGAACATCTTTCAAATAAACTGCCAAAAAAATAAAGAGACTATGTTGAGCGTTATAAGATTCTGACATTCATGTCATTATTCAATGTGTGATTTAAAAAAAACAACCACTGAATATACCCTCCTCATTAGTCAACAATGTTACTACAGTGATGTTTCTTTTGCTACTAGCGCTAACCGAGTAGCTAGCAAGGCTAGCAAATTAGCTAGACAACAACCAGGCCCACACAAACAATAATACTGGAGCTGGATGGATGTTAACTAAGCTACTATCTTGGATAAATGTCAAAACAGATGTAATTTGATGCAATGCATATGGAGAGCCAAAAAAATCTGTACTTTGTAATGGATGTGATTTAAAATGTGAAGTAAAATGATTCAGTGGAAAATATAGGCCTAGAAAAATTACTGACTTCAAAAAACTACAAGCAGGCTACACAAAATGCTCCTCAACGACAGTAAGGAGAGTAAATAATCTACTTTTCTCCTCGGTCCTCAGAGGTTAGGCTGAGTGACTGGCAGTTAAGGGAGGTCTAAAAAAGGAGGACAGATGTCAGTAAGGAGAACATAGTCTGACATGAAAGTAACACTTGTCCTTTCAGGGTCTGATTACTGGAAACATACCAGAAGACAACTTCCTTTTTGTATTCTCGGACCTTGTAGAGCATGTGATTTATTTTAAAATGCACGGGTATGTGTTGTCTTACCATCATAAAAAGATTTACTTTACTATATATATCATAATATATATATAATGTACATATACTACTAATAATAACCTTTATTTGTATAGCACCTTTCATACACAACATGCAGCTCAAAGTGCTTTACATCAATAGAAGGCAGATAAAAGACAGATAAAACGATACAATTCATATAAAAGAACAAGCAAAATGCACTGCATTAAAAGAAACAAATCAAGTAAAATAGAAAGATAAAAGAACACAACAAATACTCCCACTTTTAGATGCACATTGTGAGTGAACCCATATGTTTTTCTTTAATTTTCTTTTCCCCTGTCCTTCCTGATTCTACTCTTGATCTGATATTTACGTCAGATCTCACTGCCCAAGGCAGACGAGAATCACAGATTCTCCTCTTGGTCCAAAACCTCACCATCCACAGATAGATGAGAATCCATCTGATTCTATAGAATAGATAGAAGAAGAATAGATGAAAGAGAACCCAGAAGTACATTCTCCCTTTGTGCGATGCCACTCAATTACATACAAGAACAACACATAGACCATGGGACACTAACACTCTCCATGGAAACCCAGGATGATAATAATAATAACATGTTCATGCATAATTGTGTGGAATCTGATCAAAAGGTCAAATTAGAATGGGTTCAAGTTAAGAGCGTCCCATAGACAACGCTGCATCATATCCATCATAAACTCTAACTTGATCACACCCCATTTTTAATAAAAAGCCATATAATATCAGCCCCTGTCTAACCGTAATTGAAACCCATCTGCAGCTTCTCTTTCCAACAGCAAAGCAATCTATTTACTTTTGACTTCACTGGTCCGGCCATTCTCTCTCCAAACCATTGTTCCGTCTGAATAAACGGTTGTGTGAATGGAAAGCTTTAGGAGACTGAGCAGGCTGTAATTGTAAAGCGGTGTTGTTACATCGTGGCTGAGGGGAATCTTCACTTTGTAAAGACATCTGCTGAGAGTCGGAGCAAGTGGGGATATTCCCCCCCCCCCCCCCCCCCGGAGCAGCAGTGTGAAGCAATGTTTCCTACTTCTTATGTTTCCGTGTTCGCGGCAGTCTTGCTTTGATTTCCATTTTGAAATGAGAGCGGACGGCCTTATCCTACTCCCATAGTGAGTATTCAGTAGATGTCACGGGAGGCTGTCAGAAACATGTTTCCATTGAACGTGGTTTTGAAGACTTCAATAGGACAGAATGCCTTTGGTTTTGATACTCATGACTTAGCTCCCTGTGATCCCTAGTGTGACCGAGGCCAAATCTGTGTAGGTATTTTTGTAGTAAAAACACCTGAGGACTTGCATGACAGAATTTACAGGCACAGAAAATATCCACATATCCGTCTTCTAAATTTGAAATCGCAGAAAAGATTCACTAATGTGCAAGTCAATATTTGAATGAAGATAGATAATTTAGATAGACAGATAATTTTTACACAGTACAGTAAAAAAAAGAAGGTTGAGGACCACTCATTAAGAGTTATGAGACGCGGCTAAAAATAATACACATAGAAAAAAAATAGTAGAATATATATATGTATATACATATATACATACACACAAATATACACACACATAAGTACATACATTCGTACAAATACATTGATACACATATACATACATACACACGAAAAATAGAAGTCATATTACACACAAAAACACAAAGAACATAAAACAATCTTAGTATTGCATTATAAAATTTAGACACTCATGAATGAACGTCTTCTGTTAAGGATGAGGTGGCAAAGCCTCGGCACATTCGTTGATACAATATTTACCAGCTAAAACTACACACAATTTATTTAAATCATCGTACTCATTAAAATTTGCAACATGAATGCAGTAGTGGCTGCAAACTTGTAATATGATATCTGACCCCATTTATCTTTTTTCTTGAGTATATTTTTCTAGTACAATTTAACCAGGCATTGAAGTACTGCACAGCAATTGTAGCAAAAGCGAGAGCAGTAAGATTCAACATTCGTGACACTCACTCCATCATGTGTACTATATCGGGGTCCGGTGTTGGGAACCATATCTCTCAGCGTGATGGAGAGTCCAGGCTGGTTTTGTAACCGTCTGACCTGAACAGTATGACCTCAGCCCTGGCCACAGTTCCCCCTCTGTCAGCCAGCTTGGCTTGGCAAAGCCACACGGACTGGAGCTGCCCAACATGGCCTTTCACTTTTGTTTCCTCTTCCTGTGGCCTCGCTGGAGGTGTTGATAGGAACACTGGCGCTGCAGATTTTCACCAGCCAACAGTACGACATGAAGTCCCTCATGAATGATGCAGTCCTCCAAAGAGCAAGTCGGTAGTGAATATAATGTAGCCGCAAATGGCCATTAGTGGGGTCCGAGGCCATGGAGCAAATGATTTGACAGTGACAATATTACCTTGATTCATCATTTTGGAAAAGTTTTACATCTAAAAGTTGGAACATTTCAACTGCAAGTGAAATGGTGCCTGACATGTTGACATTTGAAAAATTGCCAGTTTTTGGCCTTAAAGCTATAGAACGCAGCCAAATGTGATGTGACACACTTTTAGGCCATCATAAGCATTTACATGAAGTTTGGTTGCTCAAATATTTGGGCAAGGAATTATGCATCGCTTTGTGTGTGTGTGTGTTCGCCGTCAACTTTTTTTGTGCGTCATGGCCAAATGTCAAATATCAACCATGCAACATCTTTGTGTCACAGAATATCAAAATTGTGTGGTACAAAGATATCGCAGGCAGTTGAAATATGCTGTGTGTAGAATTTGGGGAATGAGGCAACTTTGTAGGAGGAATTAAAAAAAAAAGATACTATTGCAAGGGTGTGCTGATGGTGATGCGATCAAGCACAAAATTTCATTAAGATTGGATCAACATTAGGCGGAGAAAGATTGGAAAATAGGTTTTGCATAAAATTAAAAATAGCAGAAAACATCGTCATGGCTGAAATGAAAAACAATATGTGCGATGGATTTGTGTTGAGTCACTGAATTTGAGGGAAAAAAGGTTTAAGACTCGGTGGCCAAAATTTAAAGTTGCACATTATAGTGCTACCATCTGGATTTGAAACCTATCTACCAAATTTGAATACTCTAGCACAAAGCATTTAGAAATTATGCCTCCCCTCCTGTTTATGCTTTTTCACAGTTATGAGTATGAAAAATGTGTGAAAGACACATGATGTAGGACAGTCAGTGTACTTTTGAAAAAAATGCCAGAGCACAGTGGTGACATGCATCATTTCCCCAAGTTTCATCAAAATAACCTGAACGATGTCTGAGCTATCGTGTGTGACGGACAGATATTCAGATATTCATTTTACATCAATAATTCACATTCATTTTGAGCCAATAGTATAGTTACCACAAACAAATGAGACCATCACAGAGAAGATTGTCAGCTTCTACTCGCCTCTACACTGCTCCTACACTTTTCCATTGTGTGCCACCGGGTTGGATTTGGCAGGAAATCTGCTGTGTTGCTTTACGGCAGCGGTTCTCAACGTGGGGTCCGGGGACCACCAGAGGTCCTTGAGGGCATTCCAAAGGGTCCCCAGGAAATTGATGAATTGTTAAACTTTATTATCTCATTTATAAGAACAATTATAGAATGTAGAAGAATTACTATTTTGATCATAGTTTCACTGTTATCTCTCTACCTACAATTCAGATAGTCATGAAATTCTGGACAAAATCATATTTAACAATAAAAAATATTCTCAGATTTGGGTCCAAGAGAGAAAATCTCATCAAATGGGGGTCCGTGGCGATAATGTGGACTAAATTAGGGGTCTTTGATATAAAAAATGTTGAGAACCACTGCTTTACGGCACAAAGGGACGTTGCTTTATGGCACAAAACAGGAAGAGGGCACTGTTCTTCTTGCAGTAACACTACTAGTGGCGTGAGATAGAGGCTACCATTCGTCTCCACCATGGACTCATCTGTTTACTGTAATTATACCAAGGCGTCACAATCAATTTGACAACGATATACCGATGTTTAAAAATGATACACATTGCACCTTTAATGTTGTGTTGACTGTACGCTCCGCTCTGTCTTTGAAAGGTTGGATTTTGAAAGATTACCTTGCAAATAAGCCAGTGTCAGAAGATCCGTATTATTTTGATCCGACTGCCTCCAACCTCTCCTCCTCCATCTCCTTTGTTCTCCCATATTATTCTGCATCTTGTCTCCAGTGAATAGACCGCCGAGCCCCAGCTGTCCTCTCCGGCGGTCAGGCGAGCATGACATTCAGAGGTCATAGTCCACCCGCGTGCACAAAGACCTTATGAATACGCGAAGAAGAATGAGGAGATCAGAGAAGGGGCGGAGACAAAAGACTCGGTTCGAAAAAAAAAATAGAAAGAGGAAGACAAGGGGGAATAATTAGACTCGTCGGGTCGGAACGTGGAGGGGAATAAAGTGAGGGGGATAGGGGAGATGACGCAGTTTGAGCAGAGCTAACAATAAACAGATTAAAAGAGAAAGAGAGAAATCGATTGCAGTCGTGCTTCATATGGGAGGGAATATATTCAGAATCATTATGTGCCGAATCCATCAGTGTTGCCCTCGCTGAAATGTCAGGGCCGGTAAACCGAGAGACTCTTGGCCGAGGTTCAGAGTGGGTCATGGGTAAAAAAGGGTAGACTCGGTACTGCTCTGTGTTCTGTACCAGTGCCAAATGGTTTTGAATTTGACCCTAATTCCACAGAGCTGTTTTTAGCGCCGCTTAAATATTGCGTTTAAATATGGAGCCGGACGCCGCCTCCGCAGGCTGGCGGCGTGAACGTGCAGCCTAGCCCTGGAGAATCCGACGGTATCTAAAGCCGTCTGCATCCGTTCATCCCAAAACATGTTCTATACGTTTCTCTGCATATGAGTCGGCACATATCTGGACAATTTCTGCACGTGTGCCACTACCGTCTATCAACACGTTCACAATATGATGGTGATAATGACAGGTGGCAAATGCATGTGTGTTTTGCACATTGTCATTCTATACACTTGTTGTCTACGGGAGCATATCTATGTTCCCAGGGTCCTATGTTCCCCAGATTTATATGGCACATAATGGGAACATGACAAAGGGTCCTATGTTCCCAGGGTCCTATGTTTAACCCTAACCCTAAACCCTAACCCTAACCCTAACCCTAACTAACCATATTAAGTGAATACAGAGCTGGGGAACATCTTTTTCAGGTTCCCATTATGTGCTATATAGAGCTGGGGAACATAGGACCCTGGTAACATAGGATCCTGGGAGAGCACATATGTAGAACTGGGGAATATAGGACCCTGGGAACATAGGACCCTTTGTCATGTTCCCATTATGTGCCATATAAATCTGGGGAACATAAGAATGACTCTGTTATCTACATCTGTAATTTGAATGCATTTGATAAGGTGAATAGTTTACTACACATATTTACGCACAGACACTTTCTGTACATATGTATGGCCTCCTGTAGATCTGCTCATGTGAATATGATACACATTTTGCATCCCACTTTTTTAATAGAATTTTTAATATTTTCATATCATACATATTTTTGTTTGTCCAAATATGTTATTTTTGCACACCCTCATAATGGTGCAATTTATTTCATACCACAGTTTTTTTCATAAAGTATATACCACTTAACATCAGTTGGATTATGTTTAATATCCCCCATTTGCTCTATTCTTATTTATATTCTGTTTTTCTTGGTGATGTTAATGTTAACATGCTAACACTAGCTTCTACTAGATATGTTGGCTAGTGTGCAATTCAGATGTGTTAACAAGACAGTGATGGCTAGCTGACCAGATACAGACAGACATTAACCATGTCTACTCAGTTCTGGGGACTTGAGTCACAGTTTGAATTGCTTGAGACTTGACTTGTTGCATGAAGAGAAGACTTGAGACTTGTCTTGACTTGGGTTCTGGTGACTTGGGACTTGACTCTGACTTGTACTCTGATGACTTGAAAAGGTTTCTAAAGTCTTGACTTGAGATCTTGTGTTTGTGTAAATGACTCAGATTGAAAGTGATGAGATTTGTTCCAGCAGACGACTGAATTTAAATTCTGTTTTCTGAATTTGTATGGAATGATTGAATTTATTGAAGTGGAAACTGATTATAGAAATCAAACTCATGATGCTCTTACCAAGTTTTTATCCTATTAAAACCATATTGCATTGAAAAGTCCTAGATATTTAGTTTTCTTTAATATATTAAATTGATACTGGACTCTTGATTTGTTCTGACTTGACTTGCTGTTCTACATTTAGACTTGAGACTTGACATTAACGACATGGACTTGACTTGGACTTGACTTGATAATCTGAAGTTTTACCAGCACCCAGTCACTCGGCGAATCACGTGTCTTGACTGTGTGACTCGCTGTGTGACTCGCTGTGTTTGGTGGCGCTGTGTTGTGACTACAGTGTGTTATCCTCTATATCAGCAGCAGCATGTGGAAAACGGCAGCCTCTCTTGGCCTCTCTCCCCTCCACTTCACTGTGAGCACTTGAGATTTCACGGCTGTCTCTGGGCCTGACGCTCGGCGCATTTGGCTGCAGTCATGAATTCATTTGTGACGGTTTCCCCTCCGCTTTGCACAACTGGCCGGTTCAGCCGCTCGGGGAGATCCAGCTGAATAGGTGAATGACAAGCAGGAGGCAAAACGGAGAGAGATGGGAGGCCAGTGTCAGTAGCCAGGTTTCCATCTTTTTTACACAATAGATAGTCATTATCATCAATAATAGTATTATTATTATTGTTATAGATTCAGTCCAGTAACTCTTTTTTTTCTACACAAAAACACAAACAAAATCACAACATATACATCAATTTCCTGTACACACACAAATTGAAAAGTGTTTATAGTCAAGGCTTTTAATCCTTTATATTGTTCTTTAACCCATGAGCCTGAATATGAAATAGGCGGGTATGGAAAATGGATGGATGGATGGATATTGCTCTTTAACTCTTCTAAAGCTTTCCACACACTCCCCCAAATATAATCAAACTGATTAGAAAACATAAAGGAATTTAGGGGCTGACATTATTTATTCAATTAATTCCTCTGATCGTGTTAAAGAGGAACTAAACACCCAAACCCAAATCTGTGGTGAAGCCTGACATCTACCCTCTGGTGAAAAGTAGGGTACTGAACTGGCTGGTCTTTGGCACCAAAGACCAGCCAATAGCAGATGGCCAGTTCAACCCCCTTGGGTCAATCAGTGTCGTTTTGAAAATGCTGGAACACAGTGGTTAGATGCATCATTCCCCCAAGCTTCATGAAAATCAGACCAGCGATGTGTGAGATATTACATGATGGACTGATGAATGAACAAACACACAAATGGAGACAGAGCCATGAACTACAAAACCAAAGCCCTTCATTTTATCCCTGAAATGTCCTTAATTTCTCATTACATTAACATTCATTAAAAAATGTCAAAATTAAGGTTAGTATCATGGGTTTTTAAGGGATTTATTCATGGGCTGATTCGTGGAGGCACTAGAAATTAAGGGATTTTTTATGCCTTTTGTGTGTGGTTTACAGGGTTATTAATAAGTTGTTAATGGAAAGTCCCCGTCTTTTTTTTTTTTTTTTTTTTTTTACATTATATTAGAAAGTAAGCAGTCAAACAATAAGGGTTTGTTTAAGGTGGTTTTGATGGGGTCTCCTCCATTAATCAATTCTCATGTTAAGGGGATTTTGCATGAATTAAGGGGTTGAATGAATGTAAATGTAAGGTTATTTTAAGGGATTTCTGGTGCATATAGCCATATTCCCCATCATATTTTATTGTGGGAGACAAAATCAAAGTCATGGAATAATACTAGCAATCCATCCGGTTTACAGTGTGAATCAGGGAGATGTTGCGACTGATTGATGTTGTGACATAGAGACCCATGTGACCCATTCAGTCACCCGCTGTACTGACAGCTAATCGATACAGAGCACCGCCACACACCTGTGGACAACACTCTGCCATCGAGATGGAAATTCCCCATTTGCTCTCACACACACAGGCACACACACACACACACACACACGTGGCTGGTTAGTGTTCCAGCCAGTACACAGGTTGTTAATCTGGGTGTGAGTCAGCATAGATAGGCGCCTAATTATTAACCCAACTCGTTAAGTTTCCCTGCGCTATAATGGGTGCATGGATGAATGGATCATGTGTATGCATTCACACACACACACACTCCCCTCTCTGATGATAGAGCTGGTCTTCACCTACCTACCACAAACCTAAAGCCTTGAATGTTTGTTGCTGTGGCCAAATGCACACAGTCAGTCAGATTTGTCTGTTGGGTTTGCTCTAACTGCACTGCATCAAAGTGGGATAGAAATAGGGGATGATGTCTGGTGGTGTGCATCATTCCAGATCAGTGATTCTCAACCTTTTTCATATCAAGGACCCTAATTTAGTACACATTCAGGCCTCGGACCTCGGATTCTCGGATTTGGGTTTTAGAGACAAATCTCATCAAATGGGGGTCCGTGGCCCTAATGTGGACTAAATTAGGGGTCCTTGATATGAAAAATGTTGAGAATGTGTCAAGTTTTCAGTCTGCTGAGAATGTGTCAAGTTTTCAGTCTGCTGTGTGGCAACATTCTGACTTTCCAATTAAGGAAGGAAACAAGAAGGAGATAACTGACAAGATAAAGACTGTTTGCAAGTATTGTAAGACAGCTTTGCTTTCCAGGCAGCACTAGCAACGTGCATTGGTCTTACATTTTATTTGAGCTGGCTTTAAAAAGGTCTTACAAAGTTTTAAAATTTAACTTACAGAAACCTGTTTGCACGTTTGTTTTCCCTTAGGAATAAAAAATTGTCTTCATTCAGCTTTTGCTCAAAATATTGTGATAATATCAAACCGCATAACTGAACTCCCTCATTCAGGTCTATGCCAAGGAGTGGTGCCTGGTGCTGCCACCACAACAAGGCCCTAAGTCTCTAGCCAGACTCTTCTTCTGTGGTTCCTCGGTGGTGGAACGAGTTACCAAACTCCATTTGATCTGCCACTATGCACTCTATGCATTGTCTCTATGCATTGCCTCGTGGCACCTATGTCCTGTTGGACCAGAACTTAGCTTTATGGCACTTACTCTCGTTTTCTCCTGACTAGATCCTTGCTTGTGTTGTATTAAATCTCATGCATACGTTGCTTTGGATAAAAGCGTCTGCCAAATGGGAAATGTGTAATTGTAAATCGCTCATGTAATAATTACAATTACTGTACCCACCCAGGAGAAACTAATCTGATCTGAATTGGGTGTGAGTTGGTATCCCTCCCCGTGCCTCTGTCTGTCTCTCACTCCCTCTCATACCAAATATATTACATCAGCCTCGTAAATGTTTGTATTTCCATCCAGACACGTTGGAAGCCTCACCTGCGCTCTCCTCTCCCCATAAACTGCCACATATAGAGCACTCCCTGGAGTACAGGGTTTGACCAAAATGGTTTTTGAAGGTTGATACTGACACTGATGTTTTTGGAGTGAAGCTGCCAAAGCTTGATACTTTGTGGTAATAATCCGTATATTTAAATTTGACCTCTTTCATGCCAAACAAGCGCCCGAAAATTCCAGGTATTCTGTGTTTCCTGCGGGATTTTATGGAAATCCTCTGAAACAGCATTTAGACCATCATGGGACACTAAAACTCTCCACTGAAACCCAGGATTATACTACTGATATCATTAGTATTAGTACTACTACAAATAAAAATACTAATAATAATGATATATTCATGCATGTGGAATGCATGCGTGAGTGGATTCTGATTAAAAAATATCACATTAGAATCAGTTTCCATAGACAACCAGTGTTGTCTTAATACACTTAATAAAAGGCCAATATCAGCCCCATATATCAGCAAACTACTATAGAGGTTTTGCCCTATTTTTGAGTGTTACAGGGTGCTACATACAGCAAACCACAAACCTTTCAGTGTGTATTCCACCCAGAGAAGGCTGTAGAATGAAAGAGGTAGGGAGTTACACTGGTGACACATGTTCACTGTATGGAGCCTGTTGCTGTTGCCATGTTGTCTCTCCGGTTATTGCATCCACCTTGCTATAAAGCGCACTCATTTCCGACTCTAACCCTCAGTCCAGATATGCGTAGCGTTACTGTTCAATCTCCTGATCATTTCCAGCGTAACCGAATTGGATTTCTGTAAAAGAGGTTCTGCTAGACTATATGGAGACAAGTCCACTTGGACCATGACTGAGTTTGTGCTGTATAGTCAGCCTCAGAGCGGTTTCTGTCAAACATTTTCATGTTACAGATGCCAAATAGACTCAACTTTGATCAGACATAGTATAGGGACCCATTATGATGGTTTGAGTTGTTGATTTACTGAATTGTGTAGAACTGTCTACACTGTACATAGGGGGATGATAGTGGTGAGAGTGAAAGCTAGGATTACAATAGCCATTCTGATACATTGGGATAATTTGTAGTGAATTAGATTACAGTGACATTAAAGGAATATAGTGAGTTTTTGGGTTAAGGTTAGTTTTTTGGAGACTGTCCTGTTAGTCAACTTCCCCATTAAGTGATGAACATTGTTGAGTGATAGTAGGCTCCATGAAAATACTTTAGCATACACTATGTTGAGTGATAGTATGCAAACACTCAAGTAACATAATGCTAATGCTTTAGCATACACTATGTTGAGTGATGGTATGTTAACATACAACGAACACATACTAACACTTTAGTGTAGACTAGCATATATTGTCTTGATAGTCAGCTTCCCCATTAAGTGATGACATTAAGCTTCATGTTAACACTCGTATACACTATATTGAATGATAGACTCCGTGCTAACACTTTAGCATATACTATGGTGAGTGGCAGTAAGCTTCATGTTAAGACTAGCATACACTATGTTGAGTGACAGTAGGCTTCATGTTAAGACTAGCATACACTATGTTGAGTGACAGTAGGCTTCATGTTAACACTAGCATACACTATGTTGAGTGACAGTAGGCTTCATGTTAACACTAGCATACACTATGTTGAGTGACAGTAGGCTTCATGTTAACACTAGCATACACTATGTTGAGTGACAGTAGGCTTCATGTTAACACTAGCATACACTATGTTGAGTGACAGTAGGCTTCATGTTAACACTAGCATACACTATGTTGACACTATGTTGAGATACTATAAACTATTACGGTATGCTGTTGCTCAAGCGTTCACACTATAACAATATCGGTACTGAATATTCCATTTACTTATAACGATTTAAATTTTTTTAGTGTTATAGTTATCTTTATAGTTATCGTTCTAGATGTGAATGGGCCTTAACACTTCAGCATACACAATATAGAACTCATTGAATGGATTGCTACAGTGGACCAATATGCTGCTTCAGCAGGTTAAACTTCACTTCATAATGGACAAACACCCTGGCTCCCTTCCACCCACTAAACCACACTCATCCATACTGGATATCCCAGAGGGTTTATGAGTAAATACAGCAGACACCTGCGTAACTGTGCTCACACACAAACACACACACACACACACGAGACGGGGAGGTCATATGACTGATAAAGCAAGAATTTTGGTGGTGGTTGATAGAATGGCTAGATTGTAGTGTGTGTGTGTGTGTGCACATGTGTGCGTGTGTGTGTCCATGGGTATGTGCTTGCTTGTGTTTGCTCCTGAGCATATGTTCGCCTGCAGTTTGTGTTCCCTTTTATTCAATGACCCACTTTTTTTTTTTTTATCTCTGTTTCACCTTGCTTCCAGCTCTTTTCCAGTAATTTACCACAATAAAAGGATACGAACTGAGGATGATTGTAGGGTAAAATCATGCTGCAGTGTCTCATTCAGTGTAGACAAGCTCTGCTGCAGCATGAGTCGTGATTATAATGGAAGTTCCCTGCTGATGTAAGGCAGTTATTCTACCTCATGAGCCTGTAAGCAGTTTGCCCTTCTCTAAGTGCCTTATTTACCCAGGTTACTGCCAAAGGCACAGTGTAATGGCTTATGACAAGTGCCGTGGCTATTCCTACCACGCTGATAAGAAGAGTGTATTGAATGTACATTTACATATAAATAGCCTATCTCTGCTCACTTAGTCAATACTTACGGAAAGTCTGATAGGTCTCTGGAGGACTTTGTCTCTTCATCACAAAACTCTCACAAATACAAACCAACACCGAGCTAATGAGTATTATCTCTCTGGGATGAGATCATCTCTACTTGGCACCAACTCACAGATTCCCATCCAAAACTAGGTATTTTAGACCATTATTGAACAAAATCTAAACATGTATTTTGCATTTTTATTAGCCTTTTATGATCACTTTTTACATACGTGGCTATCCTTGCTGACAGATTTTGTAATTTCTCATAAGCACTGCATCAGAAACTGACCAGTCACATCTGCATCAAGCCTATACAAACATGTGGAGGGAACTTTAAGTTAACTAAGTGTAATGGCACACTCAGATATGAAAGTTCACTAAATGTACAATTCTGTATGCTTTGTATAGGCTTTGCAGTTGCATCACAAATCTCATATCAGCTGGCTCCAAATCTAAATCTAAATATATAACAACCACAGGAAAAGAGAGATACCTGAAAATATTGTGTGCTAATCAGATGTATTAAAGAAAAATTCTGGTTATTTTCAGCCTGGGCCTTATATATTATTGGGGCAAGGCAAGGCAAGTTTATTTATATAGCACATTTCAGCAACAAGGCAATTCAAAGTGCTTTACATAAAACAGTAAAAGCATCGAGACAAAATGAAAAGGATAAAATTCATATAAAAGACCAAGAAAAATAAAGTTCATTAAAGAGCTAAGAGAATAGAAAACAAAAAATAGGCTAAAATAGAATAAGACGGGTATAAAATACAAGAATAAAAGTTACAGTGCAGTGTAAGAGATGAATAATTATTTGATTTAATAAAAGGCAGCGGCAAACAGAAAAGTCTTCAGCCTTGATTTAGAAGAACTGAGAGTTGCAACAGACTTCTCCAGGTTTAGTTTTGAAGCTAGTTCAGTGGGTAGTTGCACCACACTGAACAAGCCCCCTGTCTCACTCTTGGTATTTAATTAGCTGGAGGGGTGAGGGCATTAAGCCATTCAGTGTTGATTAATGGGTTGGGTTTAAGTGGTATTTTTTCCACCTGGCACCTTGAAGAGAAACAGAAACTTTCTTAATTAGCAGTAATCATCCCGACTCTGTGTATTATCCTGTCAAGTGTATCCAGCAGTTCTACTCTACTAGATTTTTATTAATAACGTATATACAGTCTCATTTAGGGTTTGACCAATATGGGTGATTGAAGTCCGATATGGATATGTTTGTATTTAAGCAATCAATAGCCGATATGTAAGTCTTTAAATTTGGCCATTTTCATGCAAAAGAAAGCCAAGTATTCAGTGTTCCCCCCAGAATTTTATTCTTGTCAGAGTGGAAAAGCTTCTGAAATAGCATTTATACCATCGTGGGACAAACTGTGCAATGAAAATGAAATGTCAAGTCAGGTTTTGCAGACTGATATTATTCTGTAGCTGTGGCCAGGGAGGAAGCTCCATCATATCAGAGGTGGACGACACTGACTGCCTGATATATCGGTCTAACCCAAGTGTTATTCACTGTATGCCAGTAAATGTTAGTCTTCCTATGAAAAAGAAAACAATTTGATTGCTAATTTTGTAGATTTAATGCGTGCGTATTTGAGGAAGTGATATCTAGGGAATTGAGGGAGCTCAGAGGACAAACAGTCCGCACTTCCCCAAACCATAAACAGGAAGAGGATGACACACAAGCATATTTTCAGTCAGCACGGACGGCAATATTATGACCATACACTTATTCCCAAAGGGAGACTGTCATGAGAACTGGGTCTGGGCTTGGAGCCCAAATGACTAAAGTTACTCTCAGCGTAAAGCCTAATATTACCACCACACAGAGTACATAAGCATCTGCTACATAAACATGATATTATAGTACGTGCAGTATGTCTCTGAGGGAAGCTCTGTGGTTGTAGTATTGTGAAAGCAGCTTGTTTGCATTTCTGAGAAACATGGGGTCAGTTGCATAAAGATAGACCCAGTCTTAGACTTAAATATGACCATAAGTCAAACTTGCTATAGACACCTATATTTACCTATTCCTACTACTTCTTGGTTGTTGTAGATCTTTAATGGTTTGTTTCTGTCTCTAAAGACTCTCTCTTCTTCAGGTTCTTTCCAAAAACCAAAGATTTGCCATCCTTTATGAAATAGCTTCAGTATTTAAACTTCTCGCTCTGACAGTTAGGCCGACTGGTTGCCATAACAACAAAGTTCTTAACTCAAGATTAGCCAGGGGGAAGGTGGCTAACATTCCTACCTTAAAATAAGTCAGTCGTAATATTTAAGTAACAGAATTAGCCTAGTCCAATCTGAGAATGTAAGACCAGTCTAAGGCTTAGACTAGTCTTAAACTAGCTTTATGCAACTTTGCAATGGTGTTAGGGTCAGGGTATCCATATATATATATATATATATATATATATAAAGTCTTAAAATTAGGGATGGGACAATATGCTTATCTCAGGATATGATTCGATACATGATACATGGTTCACAATTCGATACAAAAATGTTACAGTAATTCATTCATTTTGATTTAGGCCTATCTATACTAAAGTAATACAATAAAAGTTCAATGACAGCAAAGTCTACCTGTGCAGAATACTGTTTATTTCTGAGCCACAAATCTTTCTAGCGGTGGCATCAGCTTGCTAGAATGTAAACAACAATTTGAAAATGTCATTACAAAGTGCAAATAATATAATGTGGATGGAGAGCTTGTGAAATTGTTGTGAAACACAGTTAGATTCCACGAGAGATTAGATTAGATTCCATTTTGAGAGCATCTTGCTTCCATAATTTGATGGAAGGATGTTGGCATAATGCGGTGAGGGAGCATTCAAAGCATTATGCATTATGCATTAAGCATTCAGGGATATCCTTTACCATTTTACCTTGTACCTAACTGGTACACCATGAAGTAATCACTAAAGTTACACTGTTTTCCAGGAAGCAAAAGTAAT
Organism: Centroberyx affinis; assembly: GCF_046629955.1. Taxonomy (NCBI): domain Eukaryota; kingdom Metazoa; phylum Chordata; class Actinopteri; order Beryciformes; family Berycidae; genus Centroberyx; species Centroberyx affinis. The sequence goes on along the minus strand of NW_027284045.1, from coordinate 35,010 downwards.
AGGATTTCCATATAAAAAAAACAAAAAAAATTAAATTGTGTACATGTTTTGGCATTTATTGTGACATGGAAAATTTGCTAACAAGGTGAAAAAGCCATTTTTCATTTCATTGTGACTTGGTGTCCCTTTTCTTCTTCTGCCCATTTATAGGGTCACTACTTTTATTAGTTGTGTTCAATCAGAAATAGACTGGTTTTGCCAGCTTTGTTTCTTCATTTTACATTTTTTAAAATGGTCTTAAATTCTCAATTCTACTGTCCTCTTCAAGCTGTAGGTCAAAATAATCTAAAGGTTTGTGGTAAGGTTACATACTGGATGGGGAAGTTTATTTCGAAGAGCATTTTGTGTGTACCAGACGATAACACCATAGGCTTGGGTTGTTGGTAGAATTTCCATACCAGCTAGACAGTTGTAAGCACATAATGGAAATGTTTTCCTTTTGCGAGTGTGATTTGAATGAATATTGCTCCCCATCGCAGAGTTTGATAAGAGTTCAGCAGCCTGTTTTTTTTGGGGGGCCACGGTTGTATTTCACTAAACTCACATGGCATGGACCTTGTAGTCAGAGCCCAGAGAGAGAAATGGGATTTACAGACATGTGAGAGCCTTTCAGGGACTTTCTAGGTAGGCAATCTAATCATTTCTAACTACAACTAGTCAGCTGCTTCCCTGGACAAAGTAATAATACCTATTTATTTGAGTTTATTTGACAGGGACAGTACACATTAAAAAAATACGCCAGAATTAACCAAGAAGGCTAGTTTTCATCCGTAGTCCCTGGGCAGGTAATATAAAGAACAAGCATTGGACATTAGACATTAGATAGACATACATTGGTTAATAAAAGGAGGGAGTTACATAAACTGTATAACAGTAGACGAGCAATAGATAAGATAAGATCAGTTCAACTAAAATAGTTAGTGTAAATTCATCAATATCATGAGTAGTTTTTTATTTTATTTTATTTTTTTTATTTAACAAAAACATGACATAAATCACCAGAAGACATATAAAAAATAATCACAAATACAACTTAACACACTATGTCACACTAAAACAAACCAAAATAATAAACACAAACACATACCATATATCATCACAACATATATCAGTAGGCCTAACAACCTAAATAAGTAACAAAACATTAGAGAAGAAAAAAAAAAAAAAATTTCAAATTCTACACTTAATATTTTTTTTTTAGCTAAATACAAACTTCTTACCAGCCTTCCGCTTCAATAAACCTTTCCCACCTTTCTAAATGTTTTTTAATGTCATCATTTGTGTTTGCAATATATCCTTCCAGAATAAAATGACATTTAATGAACATTCTAAACTGATTCATATTCAAGGAATCATCAGTCATCAGTAGTTAGTAAGAGCATTATCAGTAGTTAGTGGAAGTATCAGTGTCTCTTAACAAACTGTTTGCCATATCTCAAATAGATTTGTATGACTGCAAAAAAATCATCATGATCCTGCTCTGATTCATTTTGTGTTTGTTGGACGTAGAATCGAAACGGCAATTAGTCATTAATCAGACAACATCTTGAAACATCTCATCAGTCCCTGTTCATATTCATAAGCCATAGCAAACTCTTCAACCCGCCTGTAGTGTTTGAAGCGTTCGTGACAATTACACTCCGACACAAGAGTCATTTCTCACCCACCAGTTTTCAGAGCACATCTGCTGCTTTGCAGGTCATGATACATTTGTATCTGCCAATACTAATCACTCTAGGCATATGATTCAGTTCTGCTAGACTGGAGACTCACAGAGGCTTAGGTTTAGAAATCCTCCCTTTTGTCTCTTTACAGGGCTTTTCTTAGAACTGATGATTCACGCTTTGATTAGAACGGTCTTGTTTTCTGCAGGATTTCTCTCTGCACCAAAATTCCTTAAAGAATCAGAGGGTTCCTAATCAAAACCTGCACGTATCGCTTTAATCATTCATGCATTCACTTTCAGTACCCACGTATTCCTATTCAGGGTCAAACACACTTAGACGAACAAACGCTCACATTCATGCCTACATGCAATTTAGAGTCTCCAGTGCTTGACTTGCATGTCTTTGGACTGTGGGAGGAAACCGGAGCACCCTCGCTTTAATCAGATTCTATTCATTTGCTCGGTCATTACGCACAAAGACAGCCGAGAAATCGTGTAAAGTACCTTATGCTGGGAACACATCGGGCCAATTCTCGCCATATTTGGAAATCCCGACAATTGGGTGGGGAATCCCCCGATCTGAGGCTTGGTCTGGAAGGACGGCCCAAACAGATTATCAGTATACAGATTCAATCTTAACCCCGCTGATCGACTCGCAGACTGATCTGAGCCGCCCCCCGATCATATCAAACATGTCTGATATTCACGACCTGATGTCTGGACGGGTCCTGAAGGGACAGATTCAATCAAAGAGTGGAGACCGCCAAAGAGCCAATGACAGCCGGGCTTACAGAAGAGGCAGAGGCAGAAGAGGTCTATTAAAAAAGTTAGATTAATGATGCAGGGATTAATCATTTGGGAACCTAATTTTTACAAGCCTAACTTTCCCTAATCATCTAGCGTGAGCATATTCCCGACTGAGAGAGAAAACAGTCATTGTTAAGTGCGTGATGAAGTGCATTTTCAAAAAGTCTTCTAGTGCAGTGGTTCTCAACGTGGGGTCCGGGGACCACCAGGGGTCCTTGAGGGGGTTCCAGGGGGTCCCCAGCAAATTGATGAATTGTTCAACTTCACTATTTCATTTATAAGAACGATTATAGAATGTAGAAGAATGACTGTTTTGATCATAGTTTCTCTGTTATCTCTCTACCGACAATACAGATAGTCTGGCATTCTGGACAAAATCTCTCGGAGAGCGCAGACCTCCGCCAAGGCCAATAGTCCAGTCTGCTATGATATGCAAATTTCGTGAGCCGGCTCCGGATCCGCTCCAATTTTAATGGGTTCTTCCTTGGCCCATGCTACACCCTTCCACAAAGTTTCATGAAAATCGGCCCAGTAGTTTTTCCGTAATCCTGCTGACAGACAGACAGACAGACAGACAAACAAACGGCACCAAAAACATAACCTCCTTGGCGGAGGTAACAATAAAAATATTCTCTGTGTGAGCGATCTGCATGCAGCCCCTCATTAAACTGGTGTACAGTTCCTATGCACACACATTTCCATACACTGTACATGCATACACTCAGACGCTAAATTTTCATTCTTTTGTCTAGGGTTTTTGGTGATGTGTTGATTTGCTAAAGATGGATCCTGTTTAGTTGATTAATGCATGAGCTGGATTATTTTCAAGAGATGTTTTCTGTTTGTGTGATTCGGGTTTGTTTCTGATCATCCACTCTCTCTCTCTCTGAGGTTTACTTTGTTGAGTGTTGCTGACAAGGCCCTGGTGATTTCAATTAGCCTTATTGGGGGGGAAACCAAGTGGACTGAGGAGATGGGGGGGGAGGTTGTAAGGGAGTTAAATTGTGTGTTTGCTTGTTTAGGGGTTAAATGTATAGTTTGGGTAAAATGTAAATGTTTATATGGTGTTTTGGAAAAAATGTATATATTTTTGCAGCTTTTCTTGCAGCTTTTCTTGTAAATATCATCCCTATTGTATTTGCAGTGGTTAGACTCAGGGCATTTATATACTGGGGGGGGGTATTCAGTTGTCGGGTTGGCTGGTTGTGGGTGGAGGGGAACCCTTGTCCCTCTGTATTGCTGTTTTGTTTTGTAACTATGGCCATGTAAAAAGTGCAGTAAACCACAGAGTTCTGAGTGGATGCTGTGCTTCTTCCTCCTCGTTGTACATCTCAGTAGCCGCTGCTATCCTGCAGTATGTAAGGGGGACTCCACCACCCAAACCTTACACTCTGATTTGGGTTTGAGAGACAAAATCTCATCAAATGGGGGTCCATGGCCTTAATGTGTACTAAATTAGGGGTCCTTGATATGAAAAAAGTTGAGAATCACTGTTCCAGTGCGCTCCCAGCCTAAAGGATCACAATGAATCTATCAAGGACCGGATCATGTGAGCTACAAAGCTGGAATTGGTAGAACATTAGACCAAGGCCAGAAGGCTAACAGAGTGCGGCCTTGTTTGACCTGTGGTTCAGAAGCTGTCTGTAATACTCTAACTCACCGTAAGTCTAGTGCAGTGGTTCTCAACGTGGGGTCCAGGGACCACCAGGGGTTCTTGAGGGAGTTCCAGGGGGTCCCCAGCAAACTGATGAATTGTTAAATTTCACCGTTATTTCATTTACAAGAAGTGAACACAATTAGAGAATGCAGAAGAATGACTGTTTTGATCATAGTTTCTCTGTTATCTCTCTACCTGCAATACAGATAGTCATGGAATTCTGCACAAAATCATATCTGACAATAAAAATATTCTCAGATTTGGGTCTGAGAGACAAAATCTCATCAAATGGGGGTCCGTGGCCCTAATGTGGACTAAATTAGGGTCCTTGATATGAAAAAGGTTGAGAATCATTGGTCTAGTGCACCTAGTTTGATGAGGGCAAATGAATTGTGAAGTGACATTCTTACAAGGAAAACACTGATGAGGCATTATGTATGAGACTTCTTTCACTTAATTTTTAATTGCGTACTTGTACTTTAATAGGCTATGTGGACTGATTAAGGCTGTGTGGACTGATTGAGGCACTTTGCCATTTAATACCATTGTATCTGAGATTTATGAAGAGTGGAGCAAGTGGAGTTGGGAATCTTACTGATGCCTATGTGAGTGTGCAGTGGTGAACCTTGAGTTTTGATACAAGATACTAAAATCTTATAGTAATAGGAGTCGACAGGTAAAATTTGTATATTCATCTGCACATTCATGTTTTCACTCACTCACTCACTCACTCACTCACTCACTCACTCACCCCTTGGACCAAATCAACTGATTTTAGTTTTGTTTTACTTTCAGCAGCTTTATGTTTTTTTTTCTTCTCAGATCACATGTTAGTCATTCTTGTGTACAATTAACTTGCATTGTCTTATATTTTTACCTCTCACACAAGCCTCCTGCCTCTGTCCTCTCTTGCACAATTCTTTGACACTTTTTTTTTTCTTTCACAATCCAGCAAACAAGATTGCAGTTAGCCAGACAACTCCTACATATAAAACAACTTATGACTTGACTAAAAGGCATTCCATAACCTTATTCCAATTGCTTTGAAAGATTCCAATCCAAATGTTTTTTTTTACTAAGTAAAGCATTACTGTTCCAATTTCAGTAATCACATTACAGTTACTGGTCTAACAGATCGGTCGTTACTTGCACTACATTTTAACCTCTTTATTGGCGTATTATCTATGAAAGATTCCCCTTGTCTCATCCTGAATTCAAGTAGTGTCAGAAATAATCAGAATTATGAGTAGAGCACCCGTGAATGAGCCAACAAAGAGGTAAATACTCACTGCAGTCCCGGATGTCGGAACTTCCCACTAGCACTTGAACGCACCAGAAGACCTACAGACCTTTCAAGTCAACTCATTCAGCTAAATTATCACACAAAGTAACTGACAAAAACAAACCCGGGGCAAGATCTTCACTGAAGGATTACCTATCTCTAACAAGTTTCAAGTCTCTGCAAGTTGATTTTCATACCCTAAGGAAATGAATGGAAACAAATGGCTGCCTGGGAGGAAAAACACATTCAAACCATATGAAAAAGTATGGTATGCTTTGGAAAATTGTCGGTAATGTGAAGTATGCCTGGAGTATAGTAAATGGGCTAAAAAATACAAAAAAGACCCTGACATCCTATTGGCCCAATGAACGCAGGTAGCACAATGGTTTGTGAGTAATGTGTATTATATGACTGTTTTCCAGTAACAGCCTCAACACTAGTGCCCATACAGCCAAACCTTTTTCCACATTTGCCTGGATAACTCTGAAATCCTGTTTTTGCATATACTGTTATGCAAATAAATGAGCTATACAGTCTGAAAGGCTCCACACTCTCTCACAACCTATTTTCTCATTTTAAAGCAATATTCCACTTAGTTTTAACATGGGGGTTATTCGACACTTGACCGCCATGACAACCAGAATATAAACTAATCGCCAAGATCAGATGCAGCTGGACAAGTTTGTAGTGTTCAGATTTTTACTTCCCATTCATTTGAATGAGGTCATGAAAATAGACTGAAAACTGACATTTAACACGTTGGTGAACAGATTCAACAACAGATCCTGCTGCTGTGTTTCAACTGACTGTGGGTCCAACGTTTTAGAACATAATTTCGCCAAATAGCATTTTTATTGATAGATGAGAAGACAGTGAAGGGATACCATTTAGGAGAGATAGTTCCCGTTTCAGAAACCGGATCTACTTTAAAAAAAAATAAAAAAATACTAGTTATACTATCATTTTTGAAAGATTCCAATCCAAATATGCCAACACAGCCTTTTTTATCTGCTCTCTTTTTCTCTTCAACTCTGTTCTTCTTTCTTTTTTGTACTTTTTTGTGAGGGGGTCAATCAGTGATGTGACATCTTGGCAGCTCCATGTAAAAGTTGAATTGAACCATTTAAAAAAAAAAAAAAAAAAGTGATTGAAAAGTGTCTACTCATAGCTACACATAGGCTGACTTAACATTTCTTTGACTTGCTCAGCAAGGGAGTCCCTTTAAGATGCTGTAGGTTCATTATTTTTAACAATCCGCAATTAATTCGTTACTTACTGTACTATTCTATTATTAACATGTCATTGTTAGAAGTCTGTCATTATGTCATTGATGCTTTCCCCTCTTGTAGTCAGATGTAAACTTTGACTGAAACATTCCATATTCTGACCATATGAACATTTACTATGAGCTGACTGACACATATTATCGCCCAACGTTTACACTTACCACACAACCATTTTCCTCACAATGGGAGGCAAGTTATAGTTTACTTTTCCAGTGTTAATAGGCTGATGATATCAACACTTCCACATCACACTGATCTGGATTACAAAGCGTGCATCTGTAGCATTTACATTATTAAAGACAACACCATGTAGAGTGAATGAGAAATTTGAACGTCAACACAGAGATTCGGCAGTTGAACAGTGGTATGAAGCCTGTGTGCTTACTGTGCAGTGAAACTGGTTTGTGATTACGGAACACAACTTAAGGGTCGGTTCATACGGTAATATGGTGCATTCCATTGGAAGTCGGAGGTCTGTAGTTCCGACTTGGAACTACCAACCTCCGATCTAAATGCGTTCCAGTGCGTCTTCTCGGGAAAACATGGACGCAACAGCCTTTACCCATTAATGTTAACGGCAGCTATCTGACAGCTGTAGTTACGTTAGCAGGAGAGTTCATACAGCAAAGACTTCTATCTACTAACGAAGCACAAGTCAACTGAATTGCGTTACAAATGGAAACTACAAAGTTGTTACAACAGGTTTTCATAACACAAAAACTACATATCAAGTAAAATCAGCCTACAGATTGATGCTGTGACGTCAGCTGTGTTTATGTCGGACAACTCGGGCGGAAATAATTTTGTCCGAGTTTGCGACTGGGAACTCCGACTTGAACGGCCGTTCTGTTGCACTTGTCCGTGTTGGAAGTCGTTTTTCTCTGAGTTCCGAGTACAATGGAATGCAGCATTAAAGATAGACCTACTAGATTGCGTAATACAGTATTTTGCACTCCACTTTGGAATTATACTTTGTTTAAAAATAATGTGAACCAGATGAGAAGACCAAACTGCACTTGTGAACATACATGAGCAGCTATACTCTATAGCTATAATCTATGGCCCCTCAACTGGTAACATTTTAATTATCTGGCCCCAATTCTAAACTAGTTGAATACCCCTGTACTATGTATTCTATGTCTTTAAAGGGTTGAAACCCTATGGTGCCTCCTACATAGCACCTGAGTTGATGTATGATTGGTCTATGGGTCCTTTGGTGGCCATTTTGGACGTCATTGCATGTATTTATTGTTGATAATGCTTGCAATTTTGTAAATGCTGAAGGCTACTACAGCCAGCTATTATCCTCTAAGAGTACTTGACTTAATTAATTCATGCTTGCAGTAAGGTGTACTGAATACATTTTACATAAAAAACACTAAAATCATAAACGTAAAAAGAGCATTTGTACACGTGAAACAAGACAAAGTATGAAAATATAAAGATTAAAAAGACATGAAAAGATCAGCAGAATGAAATATTTATGAAGTATATGTACATACAGGGTTACTAGGAATAAGTGCAGCACAGACTATATTTTAAACATCACAATGTAGCCTCTAGGGCAGCGGTTCTCAACGTGGGGTCCGGGGACCACCAGGAGTCCTTGAGAGGGTTCCAGGGGGTCCCCAGCAAATTGATAAATTGTTAACTTCATAATTTCATTTACAATAAGTTAACACAAATAGAGAATGTAGAAGAACGACTGTTTTGATCATAGTTTCTCTGTTATCTCTCTACCTACAATACAGATAGTCATGGAATTCTGGACAAAATCATATCTAACAATAAAAATATTTTCAGATTTGGGACAGAAAGACAAAATCTCATCAAATGGGGGTCTGTGGCCCTAATGTGGACTAAATTAGAGGTCTTTGATATGAAAAAGGTTGAGAATCAGTACTCTAGAAATCCACAAGTTACTTCCTACACAATTGGACGAAAGGAGACAAGTATACACAAACTGTATTCTCACCACCTACCTAAAAAAAAGTCTGTTCAAGGAAGCTGGGCGATGTTCTCGATCCCTAACAGATAAAGCGATCTAAAGCGAGCAGAGATTTGGTGCTTTGGTCTATTTTCCGTGATGAGCTCAAGCCAGATTTGAGCTGGCAAAGAGGTCAGCAAGGAGGAGACGGTGTTGTTTTCCACTGTTCCTATCATTACTCGTGAACAAGGACCCAGTGATCTGGAGCCTTGCACAGTCTGACTCCTGCTGAGAAGAATAATATTGAATCGGATTTGAGAAATGTACACAAGTTAGAAGTGTGGTTTCAGGAAATCATACACCACATAGCTGAGCCGTGGTGGTGTGTGTGTTAGCGGCTGAGTCACTCCAGGTTAACTGAAATCTACCTTGATGAGATAAGCCTGACCTGCTTTCCCCCCCTCACTAATCTTAGCAGCTCAGTCTCTTCATTTGGATACTCTCCTTTACGCAAACAGCTGGCTCAGTGAGTGATAGTGAGTCACGTATTTCTAAACGCTACAATGGAGAACAGGTGCGATTTGGGCACCATAGTGTCTAGATTTGAAGAATGGTGCTGTAACCAAAAAAAAATCCAGTCAGCCAAAACACTTGGCAAGACCGGTTCAAGCAAAGGGTAAATAACAGTTGAGTACAACAGTGGTGTGCAGAAGAACCACACTGAAGCGGATGGAAGACCATGCTCAGCTAACAACAAGAAGGTGAAGATACAGTGGTCACATGATCACCAAAACTGGTGAATCCCGGTTTCTGTCGGGACATGCTAACAGGTTAGCACCGTGAATCCCGGTTTCTCTTGGGACATGCTAACAGTTTAGCACCGTGAATCCCGGTTTCTCTTGGCACATGCTAACAGGTTATCAGCGTGAATCTCAGTTTCTGTCGGGACATGCTAACAGGTTTAACAGCGTGAATCCCAGTTTCTGTCGGGACATGCTAACAGGTTAACAGCGTGAATCCCGGTTTCTGTCGGGACATGCTAACAGGTTAACAGCGTGAATCCCAGTTTCTGTCGGGACTCGGGACATACTAACATGTTAACGGCATGAATCCCGGTGTCTGTCGGGACATGCTAACATGTTAACGGCGTGAATCCCGGTTTCTATCGGGACATGCTAACAGGTTAGCACCGTGAATCCCGGTTTCTCTTGGGACATGCTAACAGGTTAGCACCGTGAATCCCGGTTTCTCTTGGCACATGCTAACAGGTTATCAGCGTGAATCCCGGTTTCTGTCGGGACATGCTAACAGGTTAACAGCGTGAATCCCAGTTTCTGTCGGGACTCGGGACATACTAACAGGTTAACAGCGTGAATCCCGGTGTCTGTCGGGACATGCTAACATGTTAACGGCGTGAATCCCGGTTTCTATCGGGACGTGCTATAACAGGTTAACAGCATGAATCCCAGTTTCTCTTGGGACATACTAACAGGTTAACAACGTGAATCCCGGTTTCTGTCGGGACATGTTAACAGGTTTAACGGTGTGAATCCTGGTTTCGGCTGGGAGCAGGATAAAGATGGTTCATGCACGTGATGATTACTGAAGGTTACTAAAACTGAGTCGTGCTCACACTTGAGTATGTATGTTTGCCTATTTCACTTTGATATAAACTTTGATATAAATTAAATATATATCCTTCAACCATTGACTAACTAAATGCAACCTTTTTAATCACTTAAGTATTGCAGGCAATCGACAAAGCAATGGAAACACATTTTGTTGTACTTCAAAGTTAGGTGGATCTGCTAAACAGTTATTATGTAAATCATTGTCTTCCAACATAAAACTGTTGCTGCACATCATTACAAATGGAAAACTCGATATGTAGTTGTGTGTTCTTGTGTTTTCCCTCACGCATTTGATGTAATATGAGAATGCATGGGAAGCCCCCAAGATTCATGACAAGAATGACACAACACATCCAGACAGGGCTACAGCGTATAGTACGGAGACATTTGAAACAGATGGGACAATGAACAGTTGTCTGTCTTAATTGATCCCATAATGTCAAGTACACAGCCCATCCCAAACCGTGAGGACGTTGTCTGTTGTCATGTTCTTGAGAAGTTTGTTCTCTCCCAGACAACTTGGAAAGATCTCTCCCAGCAAGGACACAAGTATCCACTTTGCATTTTTGGATTTGATAATCACCTTATGTGTCAGTACATGCGTGTTTGTGTCTATGTAGGAATATCTATGTGTTGTTGTCCTGTACTGTACACACAGAGCATTGTGTCAGGGTCAATGTCCTCTTAAATCTGATTGTGTGAGACTGACTGCTGCAGAGGGAAACCCCTGTTCTGCATGCTGAATATGAGATCAGGAGAATCAATAACTGACTCAGTCAATATATCAGACCAGGCTGTCTTTAAATGTGCAGACATAGCAGCTCCCACAAGGACATCCACGTATAAATATGCTTATGCTCACGCAGATGTAAACACACACACACACACACACACATACCGACTTGTGCACTGCAGTTTTATCTAAAGAGGAATATTCATGATCCATCTGTAATGAAATCCCACTCCTTGAGTCAGACTTCAGTGGTAACGCTTTACTTGAAGTGCATTGTGATGCATTACAAGCAGATTTTAATCCATTAGAAGCAGAGATAAATTTTTCTTACAATATAATCATCAAACATCAGGCAGTTAAATTCAGCTTATTATCATATAGTTTAATATTTAATATTAACACTACAGTTGTCCAATAAAGTATTCACCCCCCTACACTTTTGGTAACTCTTTACTGAAAGCATATTGTAAGGCTTCATATCAAACATATCAGCCATATATTTGGTACTAAGTGGTACATAATTATATACATGTAATGATTGTAATGCTAGACTCTCATAGTGTACTACCACAGCACTTTCAAGTCAACATAGTTTCACTCACTCCCATCACCTCCCACCCCCCTTCTCCCCCTGCAGTCAGCATTACCGTGCAGCTTCCAAACTCACCAGGCCGGTTTACTGTGCGTGAGCCATTAGGTCCATAATGGGTTTACACAGTGCCTATTGTGGCAACACACGCACTGCCATGGTCTGTCCACGTGTACAACACAAAGAGCCAGTCAAAGAAGCCACTTACAGCCTTTGGTTTGTTTGCCTGGTGTCTGTGTTGTTTACCCCCCCCCCCCCTTGATGTTTTTCTGAGGTGTCGTCCATCTGCTGAGCCTAAATTGGCAGATGATTAACTTGAGTAAAATGCACGGTGGATACTTTTACAAACACTTAACACCAACTACAACATTCCTTACCCCCGACCAAGAGTGGACGTAACCAGTTACTTTCACTCTCTGTAATGTAATTGAGTAGCTTTTTTGTGTACTTGTACTTGTACTTTTTTTGGAGTATTTTTTAGAAGCCAGTAATTGTACTGTTTTGATCCAGGTGTTAAACTTTTAAATCACATCCATTACAGAGTAGTAGTAGTAGTAGTAGTAGTAGTAGTAGTAGTAGTAGTAGTAGTAGTAGTAGTAGTAGTAGTAGTAGTAGTAGTAGTAGTAGTAGTAGGCTACATTTTATAGGCTCTCCATAAGCATTGCACCAGAAATTGGTCAATAGGTCAATTGTGGAGCCATAAGCATTCAGTCAGCAGAGAAAAAAATCATGGCTTTACATTCTTAAAGGATAGCGATTTTGGACCTATTTATAATTTGTCTCTTACATAGTACTTGGACCCGCAAACAATATTGGCTCCAGTCAACTGTCGGTTGAAACGGCGAGCTCCCATTGCTAGCCTCTTGCTGCTAACAATAAATCCAAACAGGGTTTGTCAAAATATCTTTACAGTGCATAACCACATCATTCACCCAATGTATTGTGAAGAAGAACAGATACACTCTACTATATTGCTATCCTCAGCTAGGTTAGCTGTCATTCAGTATCATAACACAGTAACTGTTAGCCAAAATGTTTTGTTAGCATTGGCCAAAACTTCTGTTACACAAAAGCGCTTTGCTAGCTCATAGCTAGCTAGTAGTTGTAACTAAGTAGTTGTAACTAAACAAAAAAAGGGAGCTTTTTTGTCATACATATTGCAAGACTGTAACAGCAGTCGTGCATCATTCAATATGACGTGAGAGAGCAGCATCTCGTTAGCATTGGGCAAACTTAAATTCTGCCCTTGCCCCCTGGGGCACTGTGTGTGTGTGTGTGTGTGTACACAATTATATTGTTTACTGAGTGAGAGGCAGAGAGATAGATGGAAATAGACTAGAGCTAGGGAGAGAGAAAGAGATGGAAAAAGGAGAGAGGGAAAGAGAGTGAGTGTGATATTATAGCCTGAAAAGAGGAAGGACTCTCATCATCACCTTCACTTGTCAGCGTGTTACCCTACTTAAACCCCAGTTTCCCCAGTGGCTGGAAGCTGATGTATTTATACCCCTCTCTTCCCCGCCACCCCCTCCCCTCCCCACCCCCGGTTCCTTTTTTTACTCCACTTCCTGTTTAACCCGCTCCCGGTCCCCTGGAGTGCTGGTGCCAGGAATATGAACGGGCCAGCTCCTCCTCGGCTCAGGTTCTCTATCAATAGGACGACCCTCAGACGTCCCCAGCATTGATTCACCTCTCCCACCTCCCAGCTTTCAGCCTGGAGCTCTGACACAGACCAGGGGCCTCAGTTATAGAAAAGTCTTGTAATCTTTGATCTAATCTGGTGGCGTACGCAGAAAATCATAGATCTACATCAGGTTCAGTACGGCACGTTTGAACCCCCATGGTGGCTTTAATCCATATAAAATGGCCTAAAAGTGTTAATGGTGTTGATATGCTTCAAAATGAGTTTAAAATTTACACTAGGCAACTTTGCATGTTGGCGGCTCCCAATGGAATTTGAGGACTTTGATACTCGTAATTCTGTAAGGTGATGGCATAGCTAGATCTCGTTCATCAATGAAACAGGACACAGCCACTCCTGTGCTGATTACAATGCGACTTCTGGTTTTCATGCATTCCCTACTGATTTGCAATGGGCATTTTCATGAAACGTTCTCGCTCTTGCAATTGTGATGTATGCAGAGACATCTAATGTTAAGACCAGACAAGCAGGCTCAAAACACCTCTCAGCAGATCTGTCGAGAATGAATGCAGAACTCAGCAGACTCTACCTTACATTTACTCTGAGTTTGCATCCCTGCCTCTTCCTCATCCTCTGGTTCCTACTCTTCCTGATACTGCATTCACGTCCCATGAATAACTATCTGAGCGACTTGATGGTTAAAAGCAACAACTTGAAAGTGTTAACAAGTTCAAACTCGTTTTTAAGCCGTTAAGGTGGCAAGATTGAAATTTTTCACACTTATCACATGAATTTAGTGATGATACATTTAGCTTCATGTTTTACAGCAAACCAAACACTGTAATGTCAACCACAAACCAAAAAGTTTGAAATTCCTCCCAGACAGATTATATTATTGTGTAGGACAATGGTGGTCCTCTGTCAGACACCTTGCAGCTGGTCATCAATCCTTAACTGCAGCACCCAAGCATTAAATGAGGTGAAGATACCTCGGACCATTTTTTGAAAAAGTGTGCTACCCTGCAGAAAGCTGAGAAAAACACCAACAAATGAGCACACCTGACCACAAGCTTAAACGAGGTGTGAGTACGAGGTGGAACAGCATGTTCTCAGCATGTAATTGGCAGACTGCTTGAGCAAAGGTGGCCTGTGTAACCCAGCTGTGACACAGACGGGCAAACCGTACCTCAACCTAAAAGCGGACCAATGGAGCCTGCTTCAGGAGCACTCATAGCCCTTAAACCCTTTGAAATATACCACAATCCCTACATTACTTCCACTTGTGAAGGGCAACAGCGCTGAAAGAAAGAGACCACTTTCTCAGACGCTGCACCAAACACAGTGATCCTCCCCTCTGCCCTGGACCCGAGGTTTAGGAAACTGACACCTGAAGTTTGTGACCCCTGATCAAGTCTATAATGTGCAAGGTAAAATGCAAACACTGGCAATTGGATTAAGAAGGGAGGTGGATCAGTAGCAGCATGACAGTCAATACCGAAGGGGACCCATTGTTCCGACGGCCCATTATTCCGAAACCCCAATAGTCCGAAAAATGTCCACCCACTGGACCGAAAGCCCATTTGTCCGACAGCCCGTTATCCCGGAGGTGGTTGGGTTGAGGCATGGGATCACTGAGGTTAGAGTTTTCGGACTATCAGGGTTTTGGAATAGTGGGCCGTCGGAACAATGGCATGGCACCGTACCGAATCAGTACCATCTCCACCTTTACTACAGCTGCTGGACCTACAACTCCTCCTGTCTCATAACTGGACTCATTTCTTGGCTCTAAAAGTGGTAGTGAAGAAAGCAAGAGGGCGAAGCGGAGGATCTCCAAGGTTTTGTGGAATAAAGTCCTCTCATACTTTGGAAAGAAGCCCGTTGCCATAGAAGAAAATCCCTTACATTGGTGAAAGACCCTACCTTGGGCAGGCTAGCCCTACTTATACAGTATGTCCACATCAACACCATCTGAGTCCTTCTCCTCTGCAGCAGGCAACATATCTTCCGAGAAGAAAGGCAGCCTATGTGGACACGCTAACATTTTGGACATTTTTGGATTGCAATTCCTCTAGAATGGTTTTACTGCCAGAGTTCAGAATTAGACTGCTGTTGAAGCCATTTGACGTATCAATGCCTGTTAGCACTTAGTTGTACTGTTAACTGTTGAGCCCCTTTCAAATTGAAGACAGCTTTTTGTAAAAAAAAAAAAAAAAAACCTGCTGAAATATGCACTTGGTAAAAACATACAGCATATATTTTTTCTTTTTTGCTTTAGAACTTTCATGTCTCAAGTTGTTTGAAAGAGAGCATTGTACAAAATGAGGAATAACTTTTCTTTTTTTCATTTTTTTTTAAATAAAACAAATGCAATGTTTAAAATAATTATGCTTTTTTTATCCAAGTGAAGGATTAATCGAAGTAGTAATCGACATTATCAAAACAGCTGTTGGTTGAACCTCTAGTGAACTGTAGTAGGAAGCTCATATCTACCATCTTCCCCATAGGATGTGAATGCAGCATCAGAGCGTCTGCTATCTTGCTCGTCCCCAGAGAGGGAGTGACTCAGTGTGTTGCTACAGGCCAGTCTCTCTGAGCAGCAACAGGAACTATGATTGTGTTGTTTCCTCTGGAGACTGAGCATTACACCAGAGATCGGCCAGGATAGCCTGGGTCTGTCTGTCTGTCTGTTGGGTTGTATCTCATCCTAGAAACTATTGGTGTTCTGGTTGCTTATGTATTGTGTCTGTCTTCTCCAGATGGACAGGTGTAGCTCTGTCTTCATACTTGCAGGTACACAGGTATTTCTGTATGCTGCAGCCATATTGAACCACTAGAGTAGGCATGAGGGGTTGAGGATTATCTTTTCTTTTTTCCCCAACCATCTTCCTGACAAAAAAAAAAATCCCAAAGCTGTTTGTTCCTCTCTCTTTCACACCAGCCCCAGGCACAATTCCAATTTCCTCCTTTTAGCAAAACAGAGGAAATTGCATCTTTTATTCTTCGCTCCCTCTCTCTTTCTCTGTCCCAGAACATATTTTTGTAAATAGAGGGCGTCTCATCTCTCCAGGCTTTATTGTTGCAGCCGTAATGTGATTTTAATAACCGTCTTCACACATCAGTCACACACAGAGAGTGACAGTCTGGGCGACAGATGGGACGCCGGTGAGGAATTTCTCCAGTACCGATCCTCTCTGCTGCTATACCTGACTGTCCGCTGGGGCCTATGATGGAGCTCATCCACAGAGCCTATTGTTTCTCCGATAGTCCCCTTTACCGCCCTTAGCTACCGAGCCCAGAGATGCAGCACGTCTGTAGGCACTACATCGCTATTTTCTCTCTCCTGCTGCCTTAAAGTTGCATTTGGTGAAAACGTAAAACCTATTTACACATCAAGAACGACGAGAATAAATGATACAAAATTGTGAATAATTTGCAAGCTAATTTGACGCACCACGACAAGAGTCAACACTAAGTGATGATGACCTGGCCCTGCTTTTGCTCATTAAAAAAAGAGGGGAAAAAAGATATATTTGGGTACTCCCAATATTGAGGAGTAGGAGAGTTACACTTCACCTCGTATGTAAACTTAAGAGTGAAATTCAAAAGTTTCTCCTAAACAGAGAAAGCTGGACTCACCAACGATGGATGAACCTCTTCACCACCTCCACCCCCACCACCAGTGTTGGGGGTAACGCATTACAAATTAACGCATTACTGTAATCACATTACATTTGTCTGTAACGCAGTAATCTAACGCGTTACAGTTCCTGAAATCAGTAATCACATTACAGTTACTAATCAAACCATTATGTCTTTAAGTTAAGTTCATCAATTATCTGCAGGATCTGGGATCTGGGCGAATAGAAAAAAAATTATCAAACGTGCCTTTTCATGCACGCTTGCGCAACAACCTCTGACCTCTCATGTGACTTTGGCTAGAGACAGTTCGTGCGGGAGATAAGACAAAAATGGCAGAGTGGGCCAACCTCTTTTATATTGTTTTACATGTTGATATAGTTTTATTTTGAGGCAGTTATAGCCTACTGTCAGTGCTGCCTTGATTCTGCTAGGCATGCAATTGAGCCTTGTTCTCGCCACAACATTCTTCTGTGAAGTGCTCTTTGGGCTGGTTTTCTTTCGGCTTTGTGGTATTAAAGAGCATAAAAGAAAGATCTTGTGTATGTCCTTATTAGGATAGGGATTTGTGCTGATATGTGGGCATATGGAAGGTTTAATGTTATATTGTTAACTGGCAATTACGTGACAATGCATCTCAGGCGATGTTGCGGAGTAACGCAAAAGTAACGTAACGAGTAGTGTAACAAATGACTTTCTACAGGGAGTAAATAAGTAAAGTAATGCAGGGATTCTCAACCTTTTTCATATCAAGGACCCCTAATTTAGTCCACATTAGAGCCACGGACCCCCATTTGGACAGTCCACCATTGAGATTTTGTCTCTCCGACCCAAATCTGAGAATATATTTATTGTTAGATATGATTTTGTCCAGAATTCCATGACTATCTGTATTGTAGGTAGAGAGATAACAGTGAAACTATGATCAAAACAGTCATTCTTCTGCATTCTCTAATTGTGTTCACTTCTTGTTAATGAAGTTTAACAATTCATCAATTTGCTGGGAACCCCCTGGGACCCCTTCAAGGACCCCCTCAAGGACCCCTGGTGGTCCCCGTACCCCACGTTGAGAACCACTGAAGTAATGCATTACTTTCTTCTTTTTTTTTTTTTTTTTTTTACCCACCACACACTAAGGAGACATTTAGCTCACTGACATCACCCTATATTCCATTTTATTTCACAGCAGTAGTGCTAACAGGTCTGAACTAGAAAATATATCTACATCCTTGGAAAATCACCCAGATGCTTTTTCACAACGTCTACCAAGTGGGTTCCCTGTGCATGTTCAGTAGAGCTGGAAAAAGTGTCACTTGATGACATCACAGATCAGCATCATGTATATGAAGTCCTGTACCTAGTGTCAGTATATTGTATGTATAATTCTGATTCTGTGTGTGTGTGTTACACAGAGCCAGAGAACGCAGGAGGGCTCGAGCCGCGCCAGTCGGTGTGTTGATCAATAAAAATGAAGATGTAATACATAAATCCCATTTAATAGTATGGCATACGGGGGTTTGCTGATTCAGGGGGTTGGAATAATGGGAATAATGATCTCAGCACCTTGGGATGCTCTCCAAATGCGTTGTAAACTGGGTGGAAGGTTAACACAGTGTGTCGGGCCGGAGCTGGGGCCAAGCGGCTGTTTGCCTGCAACGCTTTCAGGAGGACTTTGACTCTGTGTGTCACGTTGGCCTGTGTGAGCGCAGGGGGGAAACCACGGCAGAGGAAATGGGCTAGTTCAGTGAGTTCTTGTTGGTGGAGTCAATAATTAAAGTAAAAGCTATTCCAGCAGGTATTGAGCTATTGGCAGACTTTCTTGAACCTTTTTTTCTTGGGTTTCATTCCCTACAGATTCAGTCTCTCTCTCTCTCTCTCTCTCTCTCTCTCTCTCTCTCTCTCTCTCTCTCTCTCTCTCTCTCTCTCTCTCTCTCTCTCTCGTCATTAAGTGTATGTTCCCTAAATGCAACTGGTCCTCAAGTGTGTGTTCCCTAAATGCAACTGATCATTAAGTGTGTGTTCCCTAAATGCAACTGATCATTAAGTGTGTGTTCCCTAAATGCAACTGATCATTAAGTGTGTGTTCCCTAAATCCAACTGGTCCTCAAGTGTGTGTTCCCTAAATCCAACTGGTCCTCAAGTGTGTGTTCCCTAAATCCAACTGGTCCTCAAGTGTGTGTTCCCTAAATCCAACTGGTCCTCAAGTGTGTGTTCCCTAAATGCAACTGATCATTAAGTGTGTGTTCCCTAAAAATCTAACTGGTCATCAAGTGTGTGTTCCCTAAAAATCTAACTGGTCATCAAGTGTGTGTTCCCTAAATCCAACTGGTTGTCAAGTGTGTGTTCCCTAAATCCAACTGGTTGTCAAGTGTGTGTTCCCTAAATCCAACTGGTTGTCAAGTGTGTAGTCCTCTACGACGTTAGCAGAAAAAAAAAAAAAAAAGCAAACGCCAGTACTATGTAACATCCAGTCTTTATACAGTCTCTTCAGTCGTGTAGTGTGTCTCCAGCTTTTAGAGAGATGAATGGAATTGTCTAGAGACTATACTCTTGCCCCCAGTATAGACACCCCACTTCAGTTTCTCCCTCTACTTGTAGCTCCAGACTTGTCCCTCTTTCTTTCTTTCTTTCTTTCTTGCTCTCAATTTCTGCGGTGGAAAGCGAGGGAAGAGAGGGGGGTGGGGGTGGTGATCCCCTGGTGAAACCAACGCTACTCCTCATATTTCCCTCTGACTACTGCTAATTGTGGCTGCCCCCCACCCTCCCCCACCCCCGCTGGTCCAAACCCCATGGGGCTAGTTTGGAAGATAGTTCTTAACTTTCAGCCTTTTATTCTCCATTTCCCTTTTCCGCCTCCCACGCTTTTATCCATCCCAACACGCTCTCAAGCCTTTGAGGTTTTTTTTTTTTTTCCTCTCGAGACGGGAGCAGTGAATTATCGCATCTACCTGACTTTTAAGCATCACAGTGTTCCTGTACTGTATCATATCAGGGAAACATTCCTGCCAGATTGCCTGGTGTGTTCAGGTAATTAGTTGTGTTTACACACTGCACCTTGTAGGCTGATTTGGCATCACAACTGATTTTCCAAAGTCGAAGCTAGTTTGCAATATATAATAATACTACAATTTTCAAATCGCAGGAGGCGCAATATTTGTTAAAAGCGAAATGTGTGTCAAAATACCATTTTAAATGAAATATTGTGGTGCTGCAGAGATGTCCTGGCCTGCACATCATATTCTACAGACTTAAGAAAACATCTTTGTTTGGTACAGATCCCCGCAAAAATCACACCATAATCATTTTAATACATATTTTTCAGTGAAAATGAGAATAATGATGTAAAAATGATCATTCCCTCTAATATCGCAAATCATATCGCAAGTGCAATATCAGTCAAAATAATCGCAATTAGATATTTTTTCAAAATCGTTCAGCCCTAGTGCAGATCCAGTCGGTACTGTCATCATTATTTCAAACATGCTTGATTTTTACAACCTAAGTCTCGACATTCTCCTGTAGTGTGAGCTGGTCGACAAATCAAATCTGAACAGAGACCAGCAATAGAAATGAGAGTTATGTGCAAGACAAGGAAAAACATTACAGCAACAAGTTGCTCTACCTGCAAGTTCATGTGTTTGGAAAATGTTGGTGTTGTATGGCAGTAGAACACAGCTAAGTGTGTAATCCTGGTATTTAATTGGTGGTCAAGTGTGTGTTCCCCAAATCAGAAATGTCATCAAGTGTGTGTTCCCCAAATCAGAAAGGTCATCAAGTGTGTGTTCCCCAAATCAGAAATGTCATCAAGTGTGTGTTCCTTAAATACAACTAGTCGTCATGTGTGTGTGTTCCCCACATCAAAATGGTTGTCAAGTGTGTGTGTTCCTCAAATCAAAGTGGTTGTTTAGTGTGTGTTCCCAAAGTCCCAATGGTCATCAAGTGTGTGTTCCCCAAAATCCAACTCCTCATTACATTGTGTTCCCTAAGTCTTTAGAGAGATGAATGGAATTGCCAAGGTTTTTTTTTTTTTATCAAGACCACAGCTTTCCTCCAGATTCACTCTCTCACTGTTGCCTGCTCTTTTTTTTTTTTTTTTTTTTTTTTTTTTTTTTTTGGCTCTCCATCAGATAACGACCTATGCCAACATGTCAGCACTCATTTGGGGAAGCGATCTGCATTCTTTGACAGCCATACCCTTGGTGCAGAGATAATTGTTTTCATTGGATGGCGAGCAGTAAATGGGCTCAAACGATGCTCAGGGGATCGTTTTACGGGGCGCTTGGCGAGATAAGGGACGCCCGCTCCGAGTCCATTAGTCATCGCTCCATGCATCATTACCGCACGGCTCCAAAAAGTTGTGCGCTAATTCCAGTTAATTAAACTATTCAGCGGTCAGATAATAACTGTCTTTCATACTCGGGGTGTGAGGAGGGAGTCTGTAAATGTAATTACCCAGGAGATGTTCTGCCTGCCGGTGCCACGTTTTGCAACTTCCTCAGCAGTAGAGGAATTCTCCAAACAGTCTGCGGTGCCATGTGGAATCACCAAATTTCTGCCAGCTGTTTTAGTCGTCTTTATGTCATCTGAAGCCGTATGCTGTGTGTTTATCAGCCAGCGTGGTTAATCAGAGAGTCGATCACAGTCTATGGGAGAGCTGAGCTCAGGCTAGCCGCTGCCCTCCGCAGAGACCCCTAGTGGTCATGGTTTACAGCACATAAATAGCCCACAGCACTAAACACTAAACACACTGAGATAGGGCTGCAACTAACGATTATTTTCATTGTCGATTAATTTCGATTATTTTCTTGATTAATCGATTAGTTGTTTGGTCTATAAAATGTCAGAAAATGGTGAAAAATGTGGATCAGTGTTTCCCAAAGCCCAAGATGACGTCCTCAAATGTCTTGTTTTGTCCACAACCCAAAGATATTCAGTTTACTGTCATAGAGGAGTAAAGAAACCAGAAAATATTCACATTTAAGAAGCTGGAATCAGAGAATTTTGAATTATTTTTCTTAAAAAATTACTCAAACCGATTAATCGATTATCAAAATAGTAGGCGATTAATTTAATAGTTGACAACTAATCGATTAATCGATTAATCGTTGCAGCTCTACACTGAGACTAAAAAACACATTCCGGAATTCCATGACAATCTGCACTGTAGGTAGAGAGATAACAGAGAAACTATGACTGCGTTCGGAATGGTTCACTCATTCCCTCACTCACTATTCCCCATGTAGTGTTTATCATATAGTGAACTATATGGGCAACGACCAAACGAAATTTCGGACACTATAGTAAATATAATTGCGTCAAAAAAATGCGCTGGATATTCGTGTGACGCACCGGGATGCGCCCAGCATCACGTAAACAAACCAAGCATCATGACAGCAGGTTGAAATGGACTCAGGTCGTATTGATTTTGACAAGTTTTCAACATTAAATTACAAATAAATTGTTGAAATTCTAATCATGTGCAAGTGTGGTTTTGTCAACTTTGGTGCTGTCTGCTAATGGCAGCAAGCTGTTTTGGTTTGGTAAACAAGCTTGTGAGCTAATGACTAGCAGAAGCTTTCATATCACCTCCTGTCCTGTATTGGTGGATAAAGTAGTCAGCTGACCTGTAACGATGATTCCTGCAGTTTTGCTGCTCTTGGTTCAAAACGGAGGAAACTCGACTGAGGAGTCTGATACGTCTTTTGTTGATTTGCTAACGCTGTCAACCGGTAAACAGACCAGTTTCTATTAGCTAACATGTTAGCTAGCTGTTTCTTCTTCTTCGGTAAGACACGATCACATTGCATTGTGGTATACAGGAGAAATTGTAGGGTACACTGTCTGTTCACTACAATTTGTAGTGCATTGTGGGTATCTTATAGTGGACTATTTAGTGAATCAAATTAACCGTTGAGAATTCGGACACTAGTAGAAAATGGCGGATACACTATATAGTGCACTATTTCTGTAATAGGGAACGGTTTCGAACAGAGACTATGATCAAAACAGTCATTCTAAAATGACAAAATAATGAAGTGTAACAATTCATCAATTTGCTGGGGACCCCCTGGAACCCCCTCAAGGACCCCTGGTGGTCCCCGGACCCCACGTTGAGAACCACTGGACGATATCATCAAAATTCCAGTACCATCTTTCTTTTTCCCGAAACGAAGCTTTTGAGAGCCGGAAGCTAAAGCTAATGCTAGCTCACCGATTGCGTTGATTCTACCGTGATGCATGCACGGTTCATGTAGCCCTTCAGAATAAAAGTCCTTTGGCAATATGACAAAAACCTGTGAGAGAGAAAGGGCGTGCACGATACTTTATACAAGAAGCAAGTTCTGAATGACAGTAAAATTTATATTTTGCTCTACTTTTTTTTTAGCTACATGCCTTCATCAGAGCATTGTGATGATGATGAAGGCATGTAGCTGAAACACTTGAGTAAATTCGCTCTTATTTGCATGGAGGGAAAAGTGCATTTTCAATATTTTCATCATCCAAACATGTGCACCTTTCTTTGGATGTGTGTTCCTTTGAGAGTTTAACAAACTTAACCTTTACTCAACCACCTTCCGTGTCGGCCTCAAGGCAGCAGATGTTTCAGATCACGCTGCTTTGTTGTTTCATTCCCTTGTTTTCATTAATTCCGTGGAGCAGAATGCCCCCACTGCGATGTTTTGTATTGTTCTGTACAAACAAAAGATGAAACTCTGAAAGGTATACATTGCTCCGGGGTTATGAATAGTGCTTATGAAACACTCACATTACTTATTCATACTTCTTTCAGCATATGTGAATTATTCCAACAGAATTATTCTTTAAGAAGCCAGTATTTTCAGCGTTTTCCCTGCCAAGAACAGTTAAGACCTGCTCTGCTTTTGGTCTTTTGGTCTGTATGTCAGCCTGTCTGTCTTTCTGTCTTCCCATTTTGCTAACTGCCTTCGTGTCTGTCTTCTCGCTCCATCTAAGGCTGGGGAAACACTATAAGACTTCTAGTGCGATTATATCCACAATTTGGCCATCGGGTAGGATTTTCCAGATCAGATCAGATTTTGTTGTTTCACGACTTTAATCTCTTTGCCCCAGATCCAGTCGAGACTATCACCGTGACTTCAAACATGATTGATTTGTACGACTCCAATCTGATGCTGTTGCCAACTCTCTTCCAAGGAGAGTAGCTGTTTACTGCTCAAAAAGTCGCTGGGGGGTGGGGGGGGTGGTTCCCTAAATCCAGTTGGTCATCAAGTGTGCGTGTTCCCTAAATCCAACTGGTCATCAAGTGTGTGTTCCCTAAATCCAAGTGTGTGTTCCCTAAATCCAAGTGTGTGTTCCCTAAATCCAACTGGTCATCAAGTGTGTGTTCCCTAAATCCAAGTGTGGGTTCCCTAAATCCAATTGGTCGTCAAGTGTGTGTTCCCTAAATCCAATTGGTCGTCAAGTGTGTGTTCCCTAAATCCATCTGGTCATCAAGTGTGTGTTCCCTAAATCCAATTGGTCGTCAAGTGTGTGTTCCCTAAATCCATCTGGTCATCAAGTGTGTGTGTTTCCTAAATCCAACTGTGTGTTCCCTAAATCCAAGTGTGTGTTCCCTAAATCCAAGTGTGTGTTCCCTAAATCCAATTGGTCGTCAAGTGTGTGTTCCCTAAATCCAACTGGTCATCAAGTGTGTGTTCCCTAAATCCAAGTGTGTGTTCCCTAAATCCAACTGGTCATCAAGTGTGTGTTCCCTAAATCCAAGTGTGTGTTCCCTAAATCCAAGTGTGTGTTCCCTAAATCCAATTGGTCGTCAAGTGTGTGTTCCCTAAATCCAACTGCTCATCAAGTGTGTGTGTTCCCTAAATCCATCTGGTCATCAAGTGTGTGTTCCCTAAATCCAACTGGTCATCAAGTGTGTGTTTCCTAAATCCAACTGGTCGTCAAGTGTGTGTTCCTTAAATCTAACTGGTCGTCAAGTGTGTGTGTTCTCTAAATCCAACTGCTCATCAAGTGTGTGTTCCTCCTCGACCAGACAAAAGACAGTGTGTGAAAGCGACTTTTGTGTGTGTGTGTGTGTGTGTGTGTGTGTGTGATGTCCTTGAACAGACACAGCAGCAGCGCCCTCTGCCCAGTGTGTTTTTTATCTGAGCTGCAGGGGGCGCGGGCATCACCGGATTATTTGAGCGAAATTAAGGAGAGCCCCGATAAAAGCTCCGTTACCTCTGTTTCACCCCTCATTACAGGCAGACCGCCCTCGCACATCTCAGAGCAAAGAGATGGATGGATGAGGACCAGCTGGGGTGGAAGATGATGAGTCACCCAGGCAAAAATTGGTTTTCATCAAGCAAGATGCAGGGAAGGTTGAGAACAATGATGGAATATTGACACAATCGACATCTAAATACACTCCAAAGCACGTTTAGGGGTTGTAACGACCATTATTAATGCAGCAGAGGTTGGCGGTGTTATGGACACTTTGGTATGCGGTGCTATGGACACACACACGCAGCTTTATTCTGATTAATTTCCTGGAGAGAGCATCCCATATAATGCATGAGTCATCGCGGTCGCAGGGAGAGCTCCCGCCAGCTTTGATTTCTTGCATTTCTGAGAATGAGTTTATCTCTTGGGACCAGGCCCACTCGGCAGAACTGTAGCAGAGCTGGAACTCATTCTCAACTTTATGCAGTATTACAGAGGTTTAGCTCCTGCAGTGTTTCCCTCGCCATCCTGAATGGCTGACTGACTGAGTAAGTCCCTAAGCACTATAGTACACATTCTGAATTGTCAGCAGATGACCAGATCCTAGGAGATGTCACCCTTGTACATCTTGGTCGTGTGTGTGTGTGTGTGTGTGTGTGTGTGTGTGTGTGTGCGTTCTGTGACTTAGGGTTAAAATGGATCAGATAAACAGTGGAGAGAGTCTGGCTCCTGGCTGCATTAATCCTTTTACCCCATGAGCATTACAGCATTTGTGGCAGACTTTATCATT
Organism: Centroberyx affinis; assembly: GCF_046629955.1. Classification (NCBI taxonomy): domain Eukaryota; kingdom Metazoa; phylum Chordata; class Actinopteri; order Beryciformes; family Berycidae; genus Centroberyx; species Centroberyx affinis. Next base: position 9,186 of record NW_027284045.1, on the reverse strand, counting down.
CTAGAGAGATGTGATCAGAAACACACACACACACACACACACACACACACACACACACACACACACACACACACACACACACACACTGTATCTACACACAGATTTTAACTGTCAGATTGTACTGTTGGGATAAGATGAAACTTTATTCATCCCTGTGTGGAAATTTGTGTGCATCTGACAATGTCAAGAACATATTAAGTGGATATGAATGAATGAAAATATGAAATAATATGAATTATGATGTGTGCAAAATAACAGCAGTTGAACGTGCATACAACAATTTCATTATTACTTACTTTTCATATTATCGCACCTACTACTAGTGCTATAATACTGATAACTACTGCTGCTATTTTGCCCATATTTTTCACATGTTCATTCATACATTTTTACTTACTATGTTTGAGTGTTGGAATTGTGGGTTTTGTATGCTTATATAACACCCATTTGCTCTATTCATATTTATATCCTATTTGGTGCTGCAACCACCCAGTTACCCCACAGGGATCATTAAAGTTTCATCCGATCTAATCTCGACTGAGACCAAGTAAAACTCTATGAAAATATGTACGATATGAAAATCTACCAAAAAAAAAAAAGAATACAGCAGTATGAAGTGAAAAATCATAGAAACATCAAGATATTTCAAGGTGGATCAAGATGTTCATGTAGGATTATGTCAAGGGACACACTGTGCACTGAGTGGAGAATTGAAATTCCTCCCTAGCATCTCACACACACACACACACACACACACACACGCAATATTAACTTCTGTCACCTGTCAATGATAAATGACATTCTAGCCACCCTAGAGTGCTGTTATCCACCATGCTAGAGGGATGAAAGTTAACTGCTGTCCTTTATCATAGGACTCAACTGTTCACTGTGATGACTTCAGATGGCTTGGGAAACTGTTGTATGTCTCCTGCTGTTAACCTGATCTGATTTCGCTTCATATAAATCTACTGAACATAATCGTTAAGATGTCAGTGGAAGCTGCAGGATCCATGATGTTTAAAGCAATATTCCACTTAGTTTTAACATGGGGGTTATTCGACACTTGACCGCCATGACAACCAGAATATAAACTAATCAGCAAGATCAGATGCAGCTGGACGAGTTTGTAGTGTTCAGATTTTTACTTCCCATTCATTTGAATGAGGTCATGAAAATAGACTGAAAACTGACATTTAACACGTTGGTGAACAGATTCAACAACAGATCCTGCTGCTGTGTTTCAACTGACTGTGGGTCCAACGTTTTAGAACATAATTTCGCCAAATAGCATTTTTATTGATAGATGAGAAGATAGCGGAGGGATACCATTGAGGAGACATAGTTCCCGTTTCAGAAACCGGATCTACTTTTAAAAAAAAAAAAATACAAATTATACTATTATTTTTTGAAAGATTCCAATCCAAATATGCCAACACAGCCTTTTTTACCTGCTCTCTTTTTCTCTTCAACTCTCCTCTTCTTTCTTTTTTGTACTTTTTTTGTGAGGGGGTCAATCAGTGATGTGACATCTTGGCAGCTCCATGTAAAAGTTGAATTGAAGTACCATTAAAAAAAAAAAAATTGTACGGTAATTAAATCTTTGATTGAAAAGTGTCTACTCATAGCTACACATATGCTGACTTAACATTTCTTTGACTTGCTCAGCAAGGGAGTCCCTTTTAAGATGCTGTAGGTTCATTAATTTTAACAATCAGCAATTCATTTGTTACTTACTGTACTGTAATTAACATTTCATTGTTAGAAGTCTGTCATTATGTCATTGATGCTTTCCCCTCTTGTAGTCAGATGTGAACTTTGAAACATTCCATATTCTGACCATCTGAACATTTACTATGAGCTGACTGTCGCATATTATCGCCCAACGTTTACACTTACCACACAACCATTTTCCTCACAATGGGATGAAATCTCTGGGAAGTGCAGTGCAGAAACACCACAGCAATGAGCGCTGAGCACCAAAGATGGAGATACAATAATAAAGAGGAGCTTGATGATTCCTATTCCTAAACGAATACAACAGCCATCCGCCTACATTTCTACACAAACTTATGTGGGATAGTCTTTCTCTTATCTAATCGCTTCATTGCCTTGTTTCTCTTCGCTCCATCCAGGCTTCAAGTGCCCTGTGTGCTCCAAGTTTGTCTCGTCAGATGAGATGGACCTTCACCTGGTCATGTGTCTAACCAAACCTAGAGTGACGTATAACGGTAAGAATGACCCTTCCTTTCTTACTAATTGTATGAATGTGAAGCAGGGCAGTGATGGAAAAAGAGCAAGCTTTATTATCATTATTATCATTATTCATCATTTTGGAAAGGTTCTACATCGCCGAGATAGAACATTTTGGTGAAAGTCCTCACCTGGTGACCAGCCCCAGTAAATCGCAGTCTTTAGCATTTTTTTTTATTCATAGTGGTCTGGATCCAAGCCTATCCAACGGCAGTTATTTCGGACAGATACTATCCGACAAGCCTGATTGGATGGTCGATGTAGGCGGGACAAACCTGCGTATGACACGCTTTACAACAACTACCAATATGGCAGCGGCGAATGATAGCAAGCTAGATTTAGCAATTTCATCAGTCCTTAAAAAACTGAATGGCATTGTTTTTGTCGTGTCTCCATTGGCATCATAAGTAGGTTTGTCCCGCCTACATCGACCATCCAGTCAGGTATGTCAGACTGTGATCAATGGGGGCTGGACACCAGGCAATGAAAGTCCTTCAGGTGACATGATGCATGACATATTGCTATTTGAAAAATTGTCAATTTGTCCTGATGATGTCCTGGTGCTATTCAGCATGACCAAATGTGGTCTGGGTCCATCCCAAGCATGTATGTGAAATTTAGTTGCTCTAGCATCATTTAGGAATTATGCCTCATTGCCTGTTTGCAGGTCTTGGCTGTCAAATATGTTTGTGTTTCACAGGAGTATCAAAATTATGTGTAAAAGCCATAATATAGGATGTCCACACGTGTAGTGTGCAACTTTTCGTGGAAATTAGATCAACTTTCTGAGAGAAATTGCGAAAGAAAAAAGGTTTTGCACAAAATTCAAAATGACAAGGCTGAAATTAAAACTAATAGCAATGGATTTGTGTTGAGCCACTGAATTTGAGGGGGAAAATGATTCAGGGCATTAGGAGTTATTGGCCAAAATGTAAAGTTGCACCTTATCAAGTTTGCTTTTATTTTCTTACAGCACAGAGAACTGAAACTAGATGACCGGGTTAGACTGAGCATGAGTATTTTCATGGCAATTGACTGAGTCTCTTTATTGGAACTTGGGAGTGTTGAAGTTTGAACCTTTCTCTGGTAAAGATTCACAAAGGACGATGACTACAGTATAACAGCAGTTGCTCTTGCCTCTCCCTTGTTTGTCTGTGTACGTCTGCTTGAGATAAAGCAGAGTCGGCCCTTCTGTCTCGAGCAAAGTTTATTGAGTTTATCATCCTGCCGCTCATTTCCTCCAGCTTCCTCTCGGCGATATGAACCTCTCTGCGTTTCTGGACACACTCAAAAACCTTTCTTCACAGTTTCATGTACACACACTCGCCCCCGCCACTTCCCTTTTAGCCGAATGTTTCGGGAGGAAGTCGAGTTCCTCTATGGGGACAGACCAGGGACAGATGGTGTGCTAACTTCATCCAGAGTGAAGCAACACAGCGCTTGCATGGTGTTAATTTTCCTGTCCGGCTGGGCCAAATTCCTCTTTCAGTCTTCCTCTCCCTCAGTCATATGATGATCACACGTTTCGGTGCTCACTTTTATGGAGAGCTCCAGTCAGCACTTATTGATAGCTGCATAACCTAGTGCACAGAAAAAATAATGTGGTGCACAAATTCAATGTCAGGCCAGCCCAGCAGAGTCTTATAAAAGCCTCTCTGGCTGTCTTCCAGTTGTCACATCTGATTTATGGCTGATGTGACAGCATCATGTGACAAGCTGTTTTATGGAACGCTTTCCCTTATGTCCGGCTCTGCCACCTCCACAACGCTATCAGCGTCAAGTTCTTGTCGAGGCTTGACTCACATGGATGTGGGTAAGCCCCCATGGTCGGCTCCATTTCCTCACCAGCTGCTCTGCTAGTGTTTACCAGGGGTCCCCGCTGGATATGGAAGTCCTGGAACATCAGGGAATTTAGAGAGGTGTATTCCAGACAGGGAAAGTCAGGGGATTTGATCAATTCTCCAGGGAATTCAGGGAATTTGATCAATTCTCCAGGGAAGTCAGGGAATGGGCATCCAGGTGGTCTGTGGTCTAAAGCGTATAAAGCAACATCCTGGATTTGAATCCGGCCCTGGACTTTGTCTCAAATGTCATCCTCATCTGTCTCTCTCTACTTTGATTTTTGAGGAAAATACCCCAAAAATTCATTTAACAAAAATCTCTTTACAAAAACTAGAAGGGCACTCGGGGAGCGCAGACCTCCGAGTTGCTAGGTTCGTGCTATTATTGCTTGGTCGTGAGTCGGATTCAGATCCGCTCCAAAATTGAATGGGTTCTTCCTCGGCCCATGCTACACCCTTCCACAAAGTTTCATGAAAATCGGGCCAGTAGTTTTTCCGTAATCCTGCTAACAGTCAAACAAACAAACAAAGGTAAAAAGGGAATATCAGGGAATTTTACAAATGGGTCACTTTACTAGCCTGGTTCCAGACTCCTGAATTGCGTCCCACTCTCGCCCGCTTTTCAGTTTTTGTCGAGCGATTCAGAGAGGCTTGTTCTCACTCGGAGAAACAGTCGAGCCAATCAGCGCCTTTGTGGGCGGGACTAAAGTTTGAACCGTTCGTGTAACGGTTTTTCATCGGTGTTTCGGCAGAATAGATTCGTTGAAATCACCCCCAGCATTTTTGGCAAAATCGACCATCATTCTTGGTAAAGTTGCTAAATCGGCTGGCTAACCATGGATATAGAGGCTAACTGGCTGCAGCATCAGTGTGACTTAAGTAATGTCGCAGTGGCCGAATATGTCAGTCACTAGTGATTGGTTCGGAGAAAATCAACGCCCCCACACTGAAAAACAACATTAACAAACCAGGAAGGAAGAACACGGTTAGGTCATCCAACTTAGTTATGGAAAGCCATGGAAAAGTCCTGGAATGTGACTGTATAAGAGGCCCGCGGTGGGAAGCCTGATGTGTCCTGACGTGCTGCAGCTTTGGGCTGATGGGCGAAGGTCCTGCAGCTCAGCAGATCTGGCATCCCATCCATCAGCAGAAGTGGGGAAAGTCATCTGTCAGCCCGACACCATGTGTGATGGATTAAGATGGGACGATTGCACGAAGTGTGTGCGTTGGGCATACTGCATGTGTAGGGATATGTGTGTGGATGAATCAGATGTGTCACAGTTTTACTTGCTTGAGACTTGACTTGATGCATGAAGAGAAGACTTGAGACTTGACTTGACTTGGGTTCTGGTGACTTGGGACTTGACTTTGACTTGTACTTTGATGACTTAAAAATGTTTCTAAAGTCTTGACTTGAGATCTTGTGTTGAGATTTGTTCCAACAGACGACTGAATTTAAATTCTGTTTTCTGAATTTGTATGGAATGATTGAATTTATTGAAGTTGAAACTGATTATAGAAATCAAACTCATGATGTTCTTACCAAGTTTTTATCCTATTAAAACCATATTGCATTGAAAAGTCCTAGATATTTAGTTTTCTTTAATTGATACTGGACTCTTGATTTGTTCTGATTTGACTTGCTGTTCTACATTTAGACTTGAGACTTGACATTAATGACATGGACTTGACTTGGTAATCTACATTCAGACTTGGGATATGACTTGAGACTTGTGCCTCAAGACTTGGGACTCGAGCAAAGTTGACTTGGTCACACCTCTGGTATGAATATAGGAGAAGGATTGGCTGTGTCTTCTCTAACTTTGCCTTTCTCAATCCCTTCAAAACCAGATAGAGTTTCCACATGCAGAGACATATTAGATGCAATCCCTCTGGGTCACTGTGGGTCAGGCCTTTTTAGTCTGACCTTTTTCTATGAACACTACCAGCTCATTTAGCAGTTTAGTACCCAATACATAGCGCATGGTAATGCTGCTAAAGGGATATGGCAGTCTCAGTCTGCTGCTACGGCCATTTCTCTGCTACTCTGCCCAAAGCGCAGAGCTGCCAAAGAGCTTCTGCTGATTTGAATAGCTTTGAAATCATGAGTAGGAGCGTTTGACAGAGGGTGTTGACTTAAGTAAATGGTCTCTCTGTATTTTGTAACACTCATAGACACTTACACACACACACACATACACACACACACTCTGGCTCACGTCTCTCCGTTTGCCATCCGGTGGAAGAGGGGAAAAAACAGATCAATCATTGTGGTGATATGGTCAGATGAACTGTGTGTGTGTGTTGACCAGGTTTTTCAGGTCAGTAGTGACTCTTTTTACCCTCATCTGCCATACAAGAAGCCTTTTTTTTTTTTTTTCAAATGGAACACAAAGCAGACAGGATCTCTACGTTCATCCACTGCTGTGTGTCCTGGAACGTACGGAGAAGCTTTTTAACATCAGGGAACGAGTGCTTGCTGCGTTTCTTCGATAACGCTCGGGCTGGTTAGGCCTGCAAAGATACTAGCGCAGCACATTGCACTGGGGTAATAGACCATGAGGGGAACTGAAGAATGAATCGTGACTTCACCTTCATTATCTGGCTTCACCCTCCCTCATGCCAGCCCTCTGAAGTCTTTCAGCCACTGTGAAATAGTTTTCAATATTAATCTCCCGTGTCGTGACTAGGGGTCAACCGATACGGATTCTTGAAGGCCAATATATGTTTGGAGTGAAGCTACCGATATTTTGTGCCGATGTTCAGTATCTGAATTTGACTATTTTCATGCCAAAAACAATGCCAAAAGTATGGGACACTAACACTCTGAAACCCAGAATACTACTACTACTACTACTACTACTACTACTACTACTACTACTACTACTACTACTACTACTACTACTACTATTAATGCTACTGCTACTACTACTGCTACTACTACTACTATTTCTAAGACAAAAGCAGTGAGGAAGTAGTGGACACATACTGGTAGAAATGAAACCTGAAAAGTTAGGAAGAAATTGATTAACAGAGGAGAGATAAGAAAGAAAAGGAGAGCAGAGCAAAATGGAGGGAAGAGAGAGAGAGAATGAAGTGAGAGCGAGGCATTCTTTGATTGTCGACCAAAAAAAAAAAAAATCTTGGACAGATAAAAAGGGTTGGAGCTTTGCTTGAGACGAGAGAGAGAGAGAGAGAGAGAGAGAGAGTAGAGAGTAGAATGATAATGAGAAATAAGACAAAGAAAAACTGTGGAACAAGGGAATCGCCAGGATGGGCTCCTCTTTGACTCTTGCCATGATTCATTTAGAGCTTGGCTGATGGGATCTGCCCTTCATTCTGAACACTATAGGGTTAGACCTGGATGTCTGTTTGCTGATATATGGGGCTGATATTGTCCTTTTGTTAAAAATTTTAAATCAGATCTGGTCCAGTCAGTGTAGTCCACCTGATATGATGAATATGATGCATGTATGCCATTCTTTCTACTAAAACAGTTAAGCCTTAAAGGAATAGTTCACCCAAAAATGAAAATTCAGTCATTATCTACTTACCCCCATGCCAGCTGAAACCCCCATGCCAGCTGGAGTTTGTTAGTCCATACAGCGCCCTGAGCTCCACAGCGGAACGGCGCAGAAGCTGACCTGACTTGACTTGACGGTGAAAAAAATAACGGAAAATAACCATAAAATGGCTCCATGCAGCTTGTCCAGCATAATGCAAGTCTCCGGACGCCAAACGATCCCGAAGTGACTTGAAAAGACCGACATTTACACCATTATTTGGCTGAAATCATCACTCTAGCTGTTGAAAAGCTCACATTGCGCGCGTTGAACGGTTCAAACTTTAGTCCCGCCCCCAAAGGCACTGATTGGCTCCTTTGTTTCTCCCAGCGAGAACAAGCCATTGACTGGAGCAACACCAGACTCTCTGAATCGCTCGACAAAAACTGAAAAGTGGGCGGGAGCGGGACGCAATTCAGGAGTCTGGAACCAGGCTAGTAAAGTGACCCATTTGTAAAATTTCCTTATATATATATATAAGAGATTTTTGTAAAAATGATTGATGCTAAAAATGATGACGCTAACAAACTCCACCCAAGTTTCAGCTGGCATGGGGGTGAGTAGATAATGAATTAATTTTCATTTTTGGGTGAACTATTCCTTTAACTTGGCTAACTGAACATATGCTTACACTTGAGTTTGCAGTGCCCAATGTTGAACAGCACATTAACTTTGTAATGATCTAGGCCTTCAGGCTGTGACTGGGTTTTTATTGCCGTCAGTGAAGATAAATGATCTGTCAGCTCAGATGTCTGGTTTACATTCAAGCTTCTGCTTGATCTGGGTTTAAAGGAATAAGTGTTAGATGTGCCCCGTTTTCTTCTTTTTTTTTTTTTCTCTTTTTTTTGGTCAGGCTTGAATGCTGGTTCATGGGTTGCTTTTAAGTTTATTGTTGCTCAGTTTATTATTGTTAGTCTTGAGTGATACTCCATGCTCACTAACACTTTAGGATATAGTATATTGAGTAATAGTAAGCTCCATGTTAACAGCTAAGCATACACTATATTGAGTGATAGTAGGCTCAAAGAAATATGAAAGAAAAAAACTTGTGTTAAAATGTTGCACGGAGCCTATTATCACTCAACGTACTGTATGCTAAAGTGTTAGCATGGAGCCTACTGTGACTCAACATACTGTATACTAAAGTGTTAGCATGGAGCCTACTGTCTCTCAACGTAGCGTATGCTAAAGTGTTAGCATGGACCCTACTATAACTCAACATACTGTATGCTAAAGTGTTAGCATGGAGCCTGCTATCTCAACATAGTGTTTGCTAAAGTGTTAGCATGGAGCCTACTGTCTCTCAACATAGCGTAGACTAAAGTGTTAGCATGGAGCACCAGAGCCAATGATCTACTGGGGACACATGGATAATTGAGGTGATGATGGAGTCAGCTGTAATCTCTCCTTTACTTTACACTGCTCTCACTTGTGTTTATTCTTTTTTACGTTGTTTTTTTTTAGCGGTGATCACTTCTACGATAAAAAAAAAGGTAATCAAACTGCCTCATATCCATCATATCAGAGGTGGA